>NC_141550.1:63355000-63567500 GCF_021556685.1 Rattus norvegicus
GCATCCCAAACTAGAGTCTCCAAGTGCCTGCTCATGCCAGATCCTGCAGGCATCCCTTGCCTACTGTCACTTACCTCACCTTTTGCACCTAGGTCTGTCTCCAGCCTGTCAGCTTACTACCAGGGTGGTCCTGAGGCCTCAGCAGTTCTTCCTGGGCTAATAGACTAGCCCAGCCTGGTACCAGCACCAGGGTCAGAGACATCACTTCTAAATATGAGGTTCAGCTTGTTCAAGAGGAAGACATTCAGGTGCAGAGCAAGCATCTGAAAGAGCCAATCAATGAACTGAAGATAGAAATTGAGGCCTTGAAATTCAAAGAGAGGACAACAGGCTTGAACATCTACATAAGGAGAATTCAAGAGGGGGACATCAGTAGCAAGCACAATACCATTAAAAAGCCTCAAGCCCAGGTCAGACCCATCTGCATTTGATTCCTTAGACTCACTTTGGCCTCTTAGGTCTCCATCTGTGCCCAGAGCTAAGGCTGTCTCATAGCCCTCTGGACCCAAAACCTGCCCAGAAAGAACTGGTCTTACAGGAGCACTCTCACTCCTAAGCCCACAGGTGATAACCCACTTTCATTCCACTAATTGTCCAAAGAGGGACCTGCCAGAAGCACACAGGGCACAGGAACCATGGAGCAGTCTGGGAGAAATTCTTTCCAGTCTCCATCTGAGCCCAGAGCAAAGGCTGTCCCACAGCATTCCAGACCCAAACCTTCCCAAAGAGAGGTGGTCTCCCAGGAGTGCTCTCTTTACTAAGATCACAGGCTCAAGGCCCATAGGAGGGATAAGCTTCAGTCAGAGACAGCAAGCCCAACTATCATCAGAGATAACCAGATGGTGGAAGGCAAGCATGAAGACATAAGTCCGAGAAACCAAGACTACTTGTTATGAAAAGAACCCAGTTCTCCCACCACAGCTAGTACTGGATACCCTAACACATCAGAAAAGCAAGATTTGGATTTAAAAATCACTTCTCATGATGATGATAGAGGACTTTAAGAAGGACATAAATAACTCCCTTAAAGAAATATAGGAGAACACAGGTAAACAAGTAGAAGACCTTAAGAAGAAAACACAAAAATCACTAAAAGAGTTATAGGAAAATACAAGTAAGCATGTGCAGGAATTGAACAAAACCGTTATCCAGGATCTGAAAGTGGAAATAGAAACAATAAAGAAATCACAATGAGAGACAATCTGGAGATAGAAAATCTAGGAAAGAGATCAGGAGTCATAGACACCAACATCAACAACAGAATATAAGAGATAGAGGAAAGAATCTCAGGGGCAGAAGATACCATAGAAAACATTGACACAACAGTCAAAGAAAATGCAAAATGCAGAAAGCTCCTAATCCAAAACATCAAGGAAATCCAGCACCCAATGAGAAGACCAAACCTATGGATAATAGGTTTAAAAGTGAGGGAAAATTCCCAACTTAACGGGCTACTAATATCTTCAACAAAATTATAGAAGAAAACTCCACTAACTTAAAAAGAAACGCCCATGAACATACAAGAAGCCTACAGAACTCCAAATACATTGGATCAGAAAAGAAATTCCTCCTGTCACATAATAGTCAAAACACCAAATGCATGAAACAAAGAAAGAATATTAAAAGCAGTAAGGGAAAAGGGTTAAGTAACATATAAAGCCAGACCTATCAGAATTACACCAGACTTCTCAACAGAGACTGTGAAAGCCAGAAGATCCTGGGCAGATGTAATATAGACCCTAAGGGAACACAAATGCCAGCCCAGGCTACTATAGACAGCAAAACTCTCAATTACCATAGAAGGAGAAACCAAGATATTCCATGACAAAACCAAATTTACATCATATTTTTACACAAATCCAGTCCTACAAGGGATAATAGGTGGAAAACTCCAACAGAAAAAGGGAAACTACAACCTATAATAACCAAGAAAGTAATCTAATTTCAACAAACTCAAAAGAAGATAACCACACAAGCATAATTCCACTTCTAACAACAAAGTAACAGGAAACAACAATCACTATTCCTTAATATCTTTTAATATCAATGAACTCAATTCCCCAATAAAAAGACATAGACTAACAGACTGGATACATAAACAGGACCTAGTATTTTGCTGCATACAGGAAATGCACTGCAGTGACAAAGACAGAAAATACCACAGAATAAAAGGCTGGGAAAGAATTTCCAGTCAAACGGTCTCAAGAAACAAGCTGGAGTAGCCATTCTAATATTGAATAAAATAGACTTTCAACCAGAAGTTATCAAAAAAGCTAAAAAAGGATATTTCATACTCATCAGACAAAAATATACCAAGATGAACTCTCAATTGTGAAAATTTATGCTCCAAAATGCAAGGGCACCCACATTCATAAAAGAAACTTTACTAAAGCTCAAAGCATACAGTGCAGGACACATAACAGTGGGAGACGTCAACACCCCACTCTCATCAATGGACAGATCATGGAAACAGAAACTAAACAGAGACACAGTGAAACTAACAGAAGTTATGAACCAAATGGATTTAACAGATATCTACAGAACATTTCACCCTAAAACAAAAGAATATATCTTCTCAGCACCTCATAAAACCGTCTCCAAAATTGACCATATAATTGGTCACAGAATGGGTTTCATTAAATACAAAAAGATTGAAATAATCCCGGGCATCCTATCAGATCACCATGGAGTAAGACTGGCTTTCAATAACAACAAAAAACAATAGAAACCCACAATTACGTGGAAGCTGAACAACAGTCAACTCGATGATAACTTGGTCAAGAATGAATGAAAGAACGAAAGAACGAAAGAATGAAAGAAAGAAAGAAAGAAAGAAAGAAAGAAAGAAGGAAGGAAAGAAAGAAAGAAAGAGAGAGAGAAAGAAAGAGAGAAAGAAGTTAAAGACCTTTTAGAATTTAATGAAAATGAAGGCACAACATACTCAAACTTATAGGACACAACAAAGGAATGTCAAGAGGAAAACTCATAGCTCTGAGTGCTTCCAAAACGAAACTAGAGAAAGCATACACTAACAGCTTGACAGCACACCTGAAAACTGTAGAACAAAAAGAAGCAAATACTCCCAGGAGGAGTAGATGTCAGGAAATAATCAAACTCAGGGCTTAAATCAACCCAATAGAAACAAAGAGAACTATACAAAAATCAACAAAACCAGGAGCTGATTCTTTGAGAAAATCAGCAAGACAGATAAACACTTAGCCAGACTAACCAGAGGGCACAAAGAGATATCCAAATTAACAAAATCAGAAATGAAAAGGGAGACATAACAACAGAAACTGAGAAAATTCAAAGAATCATCAGATCCTACTACAAAGGATATATTCACCAAAACTGGAAAATCTGGATGAAATGGAGAGTTTTATAGACAGATAACAGGTACCAATGTTAAATTTGGATCAGATAAACCATCTAAAACAGTCCCATACTGTGAAAGAAATAGAAGCAATCATTAAAAGTCCCCCAACTGACAAAAGCCCAGGATAGATGGGTTTAGTGTAGAATTCTATCAGACCTACAAAGAAGACATAATACCAATACTCTTCAAACTACTACATAAAATAGAAACAGGAGGAACACTACACTATTCATTCTGTGAAGCCACAATTACACTTAAACCTAAACTACAGAAAGACCCTTCAAAGCAAAAGAACTTCAGACAAAATTCCCTAATGAATATAAATGCAAAAGTACTGAATAAAATTCTCCCTAACTGAATCCAAGAACACATTAAAACAGTCATCCATCATGATCAAATAGACTTCATCCCAGGGATACAGGGATTGTTCAATATATGGAAATCCATCAACATAATTCAGTATATAAACAAACTAAAAAAAACCCCACATGATCATGTCATTAGGTGCTGAGAAAGCATTTGACAAAATTCAACACTCCTTCATGATAAAAGTCCTGGAAAGATCAGGAATTCAAGACCCATACCTAAACATAGTAAATGCAATACACAGCAAACCAGTAGCCAACATCAAACTAAATTGAGAAAAACTTGAAGCATAGTACTTGACATTCTAGCCAGAGCAGTCCGACAATGAAAGGAGGTCAAAGGGATACGAATTGGAAAGGAAAAAGTCAAAATATCACCATTTACAGATGATATGATAGTATACTTAAGTGACCCCAAAAGTTCCACCAGAGAACTACTAAACCTGATAAACAACTTCAGCAAAGTGGCTGGGTATAAAATTAACTCAAACAAATCAGTAGCCTTCCTCTATTCAAAGGATAAACAGGCTGAGGAAGAAATTAGGGAAATGAGAAACTTAACAATAGTCACAAATAATATAAAATACCTTTGTGCTGCTCTAACTAAGTGAGTGAAAGATCTATATGACAAGAACTTCAAGACTCTGAAGAAAAAAACCAAAGAAGATGTCAGAATATGAAATGATCTCCTACGCTCATGGATTGGCAGGATTAATATAGTAAAAATATAGCAATATAGCCATTTTGTCGAAAGCAATCTACAGATTCAATGCAATTCCCATCAAAATTTCAAGTCAATTCTTCATAGAGTTAGAAAGAGCAATTTGCATATTCATTTGGAATAACAAAAATACCCAGGATAGCAAAAACTATTCTCAACAATAAAAGAACTTCTGGAAAGGAATAAGTCAAAATATCACTATTTATAGATGATATGATAGTATACTTAAGTGACTCCAAAAGTTCTATCAGAGAACTACAAACCCTGAATCACCATCCCTGATCTCAAGCTATATTACAGAGCAATCATGATAAAAAAAAAAAAACTGTATGGAATTGGTACAAAGACAGGCAGGTAGATCAATGGAATAGAATTGAAGACCAAGATATGAACCCACACACATACAACTGTGTTTACTTGATCTTTGACTAAGAAGCTAAAACCATCCTATAGAAAAAAGACAGCATTTTCAACAAATGGTGCTGGTTCACCTGGAGGTCAGCATGTAGAAGAATACAAATAGACCCTTTTTTATCTCCATGTACAAAGCTCAGGTCCACATGGACCAAAGGCCTCCAGATAAAACCAGATACACTGAAACTAATAGAAGAGAAAGTGGGTAAGTGCCTTGAACACATAGGCACAGGAGAAAATTTCCTGAACAGAACATCAATGGCTTATGCTCTAAGATCAAGAATCGACAAATGGGACTCATAAAATTGCAAACCTTCTGTAAGGAAAAGGACACTGTCAATAGGACAAAATGGCAACCAACAGATTGGGGAAAGATCTTTACCAATATAGAGGGCTAATATTCAATATATACAAAGAACTCAAGAATTTAGACTCCAGAGAACCAAATAATCCTATTAAAAATCAGACACAGCTAAACAAAGTATTCTCAACTGAGGAACGAACATTAAATGGCCAAGAATCAGCTAAAGAAATGTTCAACATCTTTAGTCATCAGGGAAATGCAAATCAAAACAACCTTGAGATTCTACCTCACACCAGTCAGAATGGCTAAGATCAAAACCTCAGGTGACAGCAGGTGGCAAGGATGTGGAGAAATAGGAACACTCCTCCATTGTTGGTGGGATTGCAAGCTGGTACAACCACTCTGGAAATCAGTCTGGAGGTTCCTCAGAAAACTGGACATAGTACTACCTGAGGACCCAGCTATACCATTCCTGGCCATATACCAAACATATGCTTCAACCTATAACTAGGATACAAGCTCCACTATGTTCACAGTAGCCTTATTTATAATGAACAGAAGCTGGAAAGAACTCAAATGTCCTTCAACAGAGGAATGGATACAGAAAATGTGGTATATTTACACAATAAAGTACTATTTGGCTATTAAAAACAATGACTTCATGAAATTCTTAGGCAAATATATCCTAGAACTAGAAAATATTCAGATTGAGGTAACCAAGTCACAAAAGAACACACATGGTTTGCACTCACTAATAAGTGGATATTAGCCAAAAATCTTGGAATACCCAGTAAACATTCATGGACCACAAGACTCTCAAGAAGAAGGAAGACCAAAATATAGATGCATCAGTTCTTAGAAGTGGGAACAGAATTCTTGTGGAAGGAAATACGAGGACAATGAACAAAGCAGAGACTTCAGGAAAGGTCATCCAGAGCCTGCTCGACCCGGGGATCCATCCCATATGCAGCCACCAAACCCAGTCACTGTTGCTGATGCCAAGAAGTGCTTGCTGACAGGAGCCTGATATGGATGTATCTTGTTAGGCTTTGCCAGAGTCTTTCTCATACAGTTGAGGATGCTTGTAGTTAACCATTGGACTGAGCTACTCCAATGGAGGAGTTAGAGAAAGGACTGAAGGAGCTGAAGGGTTTGCAACCCCATAGGGAGAATAACAATATCAGTCAACCAGACCCCCCAGAGCTTCCAGGGAATAAACTACCAAGCAAAGAGTACACATAAGGGAACCTTTGGCTCCAGCTGCATATGTAGCAGTGGGTGGCATTGTCTTGCATCAATAGGAGGATAAGTTCTTGGTTCTGTGATGGCTTTTTTCCACAGTGTAGGGGAATGCCAGGGTGTTGGGGTTGGAGTGAGTAGGTGGGATGGGGAGCATCCTGGTAGAGGTTAGCTGAGGGGGGATTGGAGAGGGAGGAACTGGAAAGGGGGATAACATTTGAAATGTAAATACATAAAGTATCCAATTAAAAAAATGTAAGAAAAAAAGAAAAATAAAAAGACCCTCACTCGGCAGAGGAGCTAGTCCTGAGGGGCCTTCTTTGAAGAACTCTAGCGGGTGATCAGACCATTTCAGTATTTGCCATATTTGCTGCTCCTGACCCCAACAGGATGCTCCTGAACCCATGGGAACCATCAGTATGGGTCTGGCTTTGGGGGGTGAGGACTATGAATATAAGGCCCAGTCCTCTTCATGTTCAGTTGTTTTTGAACTCTGACCCTGTAGAAATCCCTCTTCTCCTGGCCTGCCTCTCACTCTCTCTCTCTCTCTCCCTTTATTCCTCTCTCTCTGAGAAGTATTCATGGTTGTGCATGGGATACCGTCCTTCTTGCATCCTAGGCTCTGTGGTATAAGAATCCCAGTGCCTGCTGATGACTCCAGACTCTGGTTTGGAGAGTTTAAAGAGTCCAGTGTGTAGCCCATGCAGGGTCCTGACATTACAGTGTATACATGACTTCCTTCAGTCCTAGCCAACTGCCTGTGTTAGAACAGGGCTTCCTGGTCACCTATGAGTGACTGGGAACCCAGCTGTGACCAGGGCTGCCATTGGCTCACACTCAGCACATGGAACTCCAGAGCCCTGTTGCCAATCCTACCATACTCTTCTAGTTCTCTCCAGTTCCTAGGCCTCATTATCCTCATTATCTGGCTGGGACTACCTTCTCTGTAATTGATGTCACTACTATGGCCAATCACGGCCCTTTAGGTCCTAACAGAGTAAGTGATATGCCTCAAGTCAAAAAAGTTGTTTATTAACTAAAGACAGTTGAGCTGAGGGGCTGAAAAAAATGTCACACTCCACTGCACAGTTTCATCTTGAGAAACTGTGGCACTCTACCTTTTCCCCACTGGTTGGCTGCCCATTAGGCCACTTGTCATAGGTAGCCACCCCTGAGTATCAGCCCAATGTTTTTGGGCACCTAGAGTAGGACTCTAGTCGATAACCTAAGGCTGAGGAAAAGTCCTTGGGACTTGGTACCCCATCATTTGCCATGTCTACCCTGGCTCTGAAGTTGAGCCATTTTCTTGTGCCTGAAGCTCATCCCTGAATTTCTTTCAAAATTGACTTTCTTCCTCTCTGTAAACTTAATCTGACAGTGACTGTGGGACACAAGACCATGATGTTGGTATATAAAAATTATGGCAGGCTTTGTTTTTTGGTTTTTAGTTTTGAAATGTTTTTCCTTTTTTTGTTATTGGATATTTTTTAATTTACATTTCAAATGTTATTCCCTTTCCTGGTTTCCCTGCCATAAGCCCCCTGTCTGATCCCACTTCCCTTCTATGAGGGTGTTCCCCCTCCCCAAACACTCTCCTCACCTCCCCACCATGAAATTCCCCTACACTGGGGGGGTCCAGCCTTGGCAGGACCAAGGGCTTCTCCTCCCACTGGTGCCCAATAAAGCCATCCTCTGCTACATATACAGCTGGAGCCATGGGCCTGTCCATGTGTAGTCTTTGGGTAGTGGTTTAGTCCCTAGGAGCTCTGGATGGTTGGAATTGTTGTTCTTATGGGATTGCAAGCCCCGTCAGCTCTTTCAATCCTTTCTCTAATTCCTCCAATGAGGACCCTGTTCTCAGTTCAATGATTTGCTGCTAGCATTTGCCTCTGTATTTGTCACCCTCTGGCTGAGCCTCTCAGGAGACATCTCTATCTGGTAACTATCAGCATGTACCTCTTAGCTTCATCGATCTTATCTAGTTTTGGTGGCTGTATATATATGGGCTGGATTTCCAAGTGGGGCAGAATCTGAATGGCCTTTCCTTGAGTCGCTGCTCCAAGCTTTATCTCCATATCCCCTCCTATGAATATTTTTGTTCCCCTTTTAAGAAGGACTGAAACATCCACTCTTTGGTTGTCCTTCTTTTTGAGCTTTATGTGGTCTGTGGATTGTATGTTGGGTAATTTGAGCTTTTGGGCTAATATCCATTTATCAGTGAGTGCATACCATGTGTGTTTTCTTGTGATTGGGTTACCTCACTCAGGATGATATTTTCCAGTTCCATCCATTTGCCTATGAATTTCATGATGCCATTGCCTTTGATAGCTGAGTAGTACTCCACTGTGTAGATGTACCACATTTTCTGTATCCATTCCTCTGTTGAAGGACATCTGGGTTCTTTCCAGCTTCTGGCTATTATAAATAAGGCTGCTATGAACATAGCGGAGTATGTGTCTTTGTTGTATGTTGGAGCATATATGCCCGGGAGTGGTAATTACTCTTTGCATCTCAAATTTGGGAAATGTCAAGGAAGAAAAGCATGTTAGGAGCCCTGGTATTTGAACAATGACAGATATAACCATTGTGTGGAAGGTGGCACCCAATACCCACTCAGTTGAAAGTACCTCAGTACCCCTAAGGGAGAAGAAGGATGGTGTCCCCAGATTGTGTCTAACCATGGTAGAAAACGTTCTGAAGCCATCTCCAGAGTGTGTCTAGTCATGGTAGAAAAAGGTCTGAAGCAGTGGTTGTTTGATCCTGTGTCTGAGTTCTTTCTGGTAGATAATTTTATAGAGTCAAGAACAGATATATCACAAGACCAAGGGGTAGTGGGCTCTAACCCCGGCTATTTCATTTCTAGCTTCATTGGCTCTTGGGCAGGGGCACCATGTAAGGCACTCTTGCTGCAGTACTCTGAGGTCTTGCTGT
Organism: Rattus norvegicus; assembly: GCF_021556685.1. Classification (NCBI taxonomy): domain Eukaryota; kingdom Metazoa; phylum Chordata; class Mammalia; order Rodentia; family Muridae; genus Rattus; species Rattus norvegicus. The sequence goes on from NC_141550.1 coordinate 63,364,351, forward strand.
TAGCCTGTGGCTTGCCATACACCCTGACTGAAGCCATGTATTAACCACAGCAGCACTCTTGACCTGAGGTCACTGACAAGCCTCGGTAGACAACACCTGTGGGCTTATATAACACTGATTCAGTTACTGCTTTATCACCTTCTAGACAGGTTTCTCTTGTTCCCTCACTTTCCAAAAGCCCAGGGGCTGACAACCAGCAACCGTGACTAACTGTTCTTGCCAACAGGGCCAAAGCCTCATAGCCCCTAGGTACACGTAGCCTTCACGGGGACCCAGCCTCTCCCAGGTGCCTTGAGGCCAAGCCAATACCCATGGGCTTCCATTCCTCTGTTCTCTTATCAAATAGCTCTTTTCTGTGAGGCCTGTCAGTCCTGTCAGGGCCAGAACATGAAACAGTTTTCTACTGAGGGTGGGGGAATGATTATAATTTAAGTGATTGTTTTAATAAAAATTCTAAGCTTCTATAGTTAAAAAAAAACTTTTACAAAATGAAGTATCACATATTTCATGCTCGAGGGGCTCAGCTTTAAATGTCACAGTAAATGTAGCTGCTGAACTTGAGCCAGCCCTTTTGTTTCCATGTAGAGCCCATTACACCTATACACTATGGTAGGAGAAGCCAGTGTCCCCATCAGTGGCTGACACAGCGGCTTATGTTTGATGTTGTCAGTAGGCACAGATGATGCTCAGGCTGTGTGTACGGATCACACCATTATCAACTCAGCTAGGTCCCCCTTTGTTTGGTACTGTCAATGGCAAAAATTAACCATCCTTGAGACAAACAATAAAGACAGCCAGTATACAACCAATATTTGTATGCGTAAGATTTTTATGCATGCCTTTCAACAGTCTCAGACTTGTGACTTTTAAACCAGAGAAATCTTCCCCATAGATGACGTTCAACTGTAGTATGTAACATGGGCAGTATTACATAGTCTTCCAAGAGCTATACAAAACTGAACGTGTACCAGTCAGTAGTGTATGGAGAAGACAGCGTGTGCAGGCTTTACAGGAGAGCCATGCATGGCAGCTCTGGGACTTTTCTCATAGGCACAGTTCAAAGCCCTTCCTCCCTGTGGGCCTCAAACCTGTTTACAAATGTCTTTCTCCTCCACAATACTTGCCACAGGTACTTAAGTGTGAATAATGACAAGAAAACTAGAAATGAACCTAAATTCCCACTACTAAAGAAAGACTTGAGTTAGCCCTCTGGGGTGAGAGGCACACAGGATTAGTCATATTGTAGGAGTTGATATCTTTCTTTATTTCCCTTTCCAGGCTTTTGGCAAATACATTTTTTCCACAGTTTTAAGGAAATGTAAGAACTCCCAAGTTCCATGGCCAGAAAATCCTGACAAGCTTCTGATAGCTGAATAATGGATGAAGCTCTGCTGTTTACTTAGCCAGGGGAGAAAAAAAAAGTGCTACAGAGAGTTCCAGATATGGAGCAGGAATCTGACACCCTTCAAGGTGAACAATGGTGAGAAGAATAGGCTGCCTTCTTGCTCCATTTTTTTTTGTCCATGCACAAAATGTGTCTGGAAATAACAGCTCAGTGTATCAACCCCATCCAGCCATTCTCCTGTATCCCCTCCGAACAGATTAAGACCTGACCTCCAAATATCAAGTATTTCCAACCCCACACAGTCTCTGTCACAGCAGGCATTCAGAAGATAGGACAAAATTTTCCCAGCTAGAAAACACCACCAATATTTCCACAGAGCGACCGAGTGAAAAGCTGATAAAGACATGAAATTGGAATCGGCAGAGCTTAAGTTTTTTCGTATTTCAATGCTGATTAATTCACATTCCTGAGTTGAGGATGAGCCTCTCATACTGAGGCAACAGAGCTGAAGGCTGTCCTGGTGTTTTTCTTCTGAGAGAACCCTCCTCATAAAATCTCCCACAATACCTGTCACTGGTACCTAGAATTTCACCATTAGAGATTCATTCTTTTGGTTCTGGGGCATTTTAATCCCTGGGGGTCCTATTAAAATGCAAAAAGTCTGAGAATAACTGCATTGAAAGGTATTATTAACTGACAGCAATGAGGCCCTGGGGAATCGGACACAGGATAGAGCCTGAGGAACCGAAGAGGAAATCAGGATGGGCAGAGAGAGGAGGCAGGTGGCAGCAAAAAGAAACTTCCTTCCAATTGTTCAGTGGCAAGGTGACCCACTTCTGGCGTTCCCTGCAGAAGAGAACTGCCTTTTCAGGCAGCAGGATGGGCACAGTGCACACAACTTACTTCAGTTCCACTGAAGGAGAAAGTCAGTGCTATAATATACCTAACAGACCTCTTTTGTTGTTGTTGAAAACATTGAAGGAACATAAATTAGCCATGCATTATCTATGGAAAAGGACTGGGTATTTCTGTGGACTTCTGAGAGATCTGTCTCATACAGCAGTTGCTGGTCCACATCTTCAGGAACTATCTCTAATGCCTGGTCTCTGTCCCACAGGGATATTCCTCCCTTGAGAGGGCAGTGATGGACACTTGACTTCCTGCTTCCAGGGAAGATGAAACCTCCTTGTTACTGTTATGTGATAGCTAGCAGGCATAGGGGGTTATATGTGTGTGTGTGTGTGTGTGTGTGTACATGTGTGTCTGTGCATGTTCATTTCTGTCTACATGTGTCTATGTATGTTTCTTTGTGTGTATAAATTTACATACATTTGTTTCTCTACACATCTATTCACATATATTTGTGTATTTATGTATATGATAAGTATATGCTGCTATATGTTTTTGCAGGGAGATAGATATCTGTGTTTGTTCAGGTATATATATGTGTATCTGTGTTTTTGTGCATGTGTGTATGTATGTTCATATGTGCCAGAGTTTGTTATTTGTGTATGTGTGTGTTGTGTATTTTATGGGTAAAGAATGTAAATTCATGCATATGTGTTACAGATGTCCGTATATAGTGAACAAGATAGAAACAAATTTTAATTTTCCCAGAAGTTGCTATGCTTATGGGGGGACAGGGAGAAGAGGAGATGGTTGTTTGTGTACCTTTCCGTGTATGTGAAGCCAGTTATGTTTGTCTTCTAATTGCCATCATTACTGTTATTGCCACTTTGTGGGGGGCCTGAGTCTGACCTGAGCTGGGTTCCTGCTGAGAGCTACAGTGCATAGCCTGGCCTACAATATATAGCCTGGGCCACTTGGTTAATCAAATCAGACTCAGCTCTAGCACCCAGATGACAAAGAACTCAAAAATCTTATGATTTCACAAAAAAGAATGATTTAACCAAGAATTTCTGGGGAACTTATATGTTTGAGAATAAGTTTTATATGTTTGAGAATAAGTTTACCTCTCTCTCTCTCTCTCTCTCTCTCTCTCTCTGTCTCTCTCTCTCCCTGTCTCTCTCTCTCTGTCTCTGTGTGTGTGTGTGTGTGTGTGTGTGTGTGTGTGAGAGAGAGAGAGAGAGAGAGAGAGAGAGAAAGACAGAGACAGAGACAGAGACAGAGACAGAGAGAATAATATCGGAATGTGTCTGAACTGGCTATGTAGATCAGGCTGGCCTAGAACTCAGCAACCCACATGTCTCTGCCCCAATTCTTTGGCAATGAGGGCACATGCATATTTGAAGAAAAGAGTTTGTGGTAGAGCAAAGCTACTTGTGAGGCAGGAACAAAGAGGGCAAGAGCTGAAATTCCGCAATCCATTTTGCAGGACATCCTCAGTCCCTAAGCTTCTTAGAATGCCCTCCAATTCTTCGAGGCTCAACTGCCTCTGATAGTATACCTTAGGAGACAAGCCTTTCCACATAGTTACTAACAAGGCTCCTGTGACAAGGTGTAGCAGAAGGCTCAGAAGTGCCAGTGAGGAGGCATTGACCATGGATATGAAGCCCCAGTCGTACAGTTGAGACCAACTGTATTACTCATGGATATAGCTGTACAGGGTATGTTGTGTCTAATAGGAATCTACTTTAGAGTGATGTCACATGCCCTTACCAAAAATAAAACAATAAGTATGTGAGATGAGAGACCATTTGCTAGCTCCATTTAACCTGTCTAAAGTTCACATGGACCAGAACATCACACTCTACCTTCTATGTGCAGCTTAGTATCCATTAATTAAATGCAAATTAACTGTAAAATCCACAGACTGTGTGGACCCACATCAGCCTTGCCATAGCCAGACTCTCAACAACTCTCCCCACAAGTGCCAGTTCCTTGATGCAATCTGTCTAACTTTATATCTTGGTAAAGACTGTAATTCATTGCCCCCAAGTCTTCACGAACTTTTCTTTGAAAATTATACTCGCTATCTGTAGGGCATATTTTTCAACCTATTTAAAATAGATACAGTAAATCCCCAAAGAGGTGCTTCTTTCTGGTCCCTCAAACATGAAACCTTCTCAAGAAACTGAAATAAAAAGCAAACTTCATCAAATTATTTCACTGGAGAGAAGTGGAGGGAAATGTTTTGAGGACAGTTAGGAGGCAGTCATCTTTGTCAGGGGCCAGAACACACTTCCCTTGAGAAGCTTTAGGACTGACATAAATAATGCAGCCTGTAGAAAGGTCATCTCTGAGGCTTCAGAGCGACAGCCCCAAAACAATTGCTCTGAAGAATTCCAGGCATCAGTCTAAGCACTACATAGAGAGGGGCAAGGAAGCCCTGTGTAAAAAGTGCCAACCTTGAACCTTGCTGTGGCTCTGGTGTCTTATCAGGCGCCACATTCTAGTCCCTGCAGCAAAGGTAGAAGAGGTGCAGGCCAACACATCTTGAGAGGCAGGAAGCACAGGCCACAGGGCATTTAGAGAGGTCAAGCGAGCATGGAGCAACTCCAGGAATCAATAGCACTGCGAGGAGTGAGGAGGGATCAGTGACCTCTGGACTTTGTGGCAGTTTAGCAGTTGATTAACAACACACCAGGGACTGGCCCTGGGCTATGTGGCAGCCACAGACAGCTAATTTCAGACAATTGGAATGAGCTAACTCAGGCAGGCCCTTGCAGAAGGCACAGCTCCTGAGCAGGACACTAAACAGGAAGACACTTGAGCCACTTGACAAAGCTTACAAATCACCTCAAAATCTGAGTCCCCCCTCCCACTGGGCCTCTTCTCAATTTTTATCACGAAAATTTCCAAAATTTTTTTTAAAATCAGTGAATTTAATACATTTCCATACATTGGGTCACCAATATCCATCTATTAACTCATGACCAAATTTATTTATCTCTGACTCTCCCCACTCCAGCTACACAAGGTTAACATAGGGCAAGTACTAGACATAATAATATAACTTAATTTGTAAATCTTCCTGCTTAAATCTCTAAACAATTCCTCTCTGGAACATCCTATGCTATTATCACAGCAAAAATTAAGTGCCCAAGGCACTTGTTTATGAGTGCACTAGTCTTGGCTGAGGACAATCTATGAATTGAGGCTATTTTGGGATTTTGGAAATCGGGCTTACTGCTGAATGCTACCAAATACTGAATAAATAAACTATACCATTCCTCCAAATTTCAAGTGGACATTTCTAAAATTTAAAAGCAAAGGGATTCTGAAAACGACAGAAATAATACACAAAAAACATGCAATTGTTTTAAGCAGTGCACAAAAAGAAGTTACAGAAGGAGAGAGAGAATAAGTCGTCAGAACAATAATGAACAAGAGTGTCCTCCAGAGGGGGGTGAACATGGCTGCAGAGCGGCAGGTCGTGTTGAGGGAGTTCGTGGAGTTGATGGGCACTGAGGAGGACAGGCCTGTCTTCTTCCTGGAGTCAGCTGGCTGGGACCTGCAGATTGTACTTGCAAGCTTTTATGAGGATGCAGGGGCTGAAGACATTGTGACCATTTCACAGGCAAACCCAAGTTTAATGTCTAGAGGCACAGCTCCTAGTGATAATAGAGTAACATCCTTCAGAGACCTCGATCATGACCAAGGTGAAGAGGAAGAGGAGGAAGAGGAGGAGGGGGAGGTGGAGGAGGAGGAGGAGGGGGGTAGGAGGAAGAGGGGGGGGAGGAGGAGGAGGGACAGAGGTTTTATGCTGAGGGCTCAGAAAGAAGTAGACAGCAAATTGTTGACCTCCCTAGGAAGAAAAGTCCCAACAAGCTGGTGGATGATCTGTTTAAGGGTACCAAAGAGCATGGGACCGTAGCTGTGGAATGAGTGACCAAGAGCCCTGGAGAGACCAGTAAACTGAGACCGTTTGCAGAAGGGGGCTACCGCCTTGGAGCAGCACCAGAGGAAAGGTCTGCCTATGTGGCAGGAGAAAGGATTCAGGCCAGGATGTTCATGTAGTGCTAAAGCCCTGGAAAACTAGATTCAGTTTAGATAATGACAACCTTAGAAGCGGCCGAGACCCAGCCAATGCTCAGTTCCTGGAGTCTATCCGTAGAGCGGAAGTTTCTGTAGAGCTTTGGAGGTTAGTTTACACTGGGCAAGTGGCTTTGGATATGGAGGATCATAGAGATGAGGACTTCGTGAAGCCCAAGGGAGCCTTCAAAGCCTTCACCGGTGAGGGCCAGAAAGTGGACAGCACGCCCTCCCCTCACCCACCCCTTAGTATTAAACACCAGCTCTCCAAACCAGCAAGCAGAAAATGAAACCAAAGCTAACTTGTCCATATTAATCAATGAGGCAGAATCCACCATGGACATTCAAATCTGGCTTGTAGATGGTGGGAGGCTGGTGCAGAAATTCAACCACAGTCACAGGATCAGCGACAATGGACTCTTCATCATGTATGCCCGGCCAGCTATGGCTGCCACCAGTTTTGTCCTTATCACGACCTCCCTAACAAAAAGTTGGCTGATGAGAACCAAACTCTAAAGGAAGCCAATCTTCTTTGCACTGTCATCGCTGTCATCATTTGGCGGTTAACATAACCGCCTAGCTGCTGCCTCACCTCCCTGTGTGTCTCCCATGACTGAAGTCATGCCCATGGGAATTACTTCCCAACCCCTAGCCCTTCCAGTGCCTCGTCTTGTCCGTAGCTCTGGATTCTTGAACATTCGTGTTCTCTTTAGTTATACTTCCTGGGATTTTGTGGTGATCAATAGATTTTAAAGAGAAAAAAATAAAAACACAAAAATTTGAAGAAAAAATAATGAATAAGAATTTAGAATTCCTTCCAATTGATCTCAGACACACAGGATATATCAAAGAAGCTCAGAAAACAGCAATTCATAGAATATGTGGGGTTGGGGGAGACTACCCAGAGGCTTATGAAATTCAAACTCCATAAATCCATACACTAGCAAATCTTGCAAAGAAAAAAAAAAAACCTAGGGGAGGCAATAATACCTTCCTCTAGAAGACCACAGCTAAAAATTGTACCCAATTCATTCCAAGGAAACAAGCCTCAAGAAAGGCTAGAGTGAAGAAAAGTATTGAGAGAAATCAACAACTGACACCTACCTAGAACTCTGTTCCTTCTGAAATCCAATCTTTTAAGTGAAGAAATTAGTACTTTCTCATATAAATAAAATTTCAGGAAACTAGACTTGCCTTGCAAATACTGGAAATTCTTGACATTTTTATCCCTTGTTGTACCAAGTAACATGATAACCATGGATCCTTTTATTTTAAAGATTAGTTTGTTATAGATAATAAATATTTACTGTAAGTTGAGCACTAAAATAAAAGAGAGAAAATTAGGTTCAAACTAAAACAAAATAGACAATAAAAAATGGATCACAAATAAAGGAAGTCAAAAGTAACAGATAGATAGGAATAATCCACACAAAAAAAACAAAAGCTGACTGTTGAAAAAGATTAGTAAAATCAGTATCTCTCTGTCCAGGTTAATAGTATCATGAATGGAAGTTTTAGGACAACAGATCAAGGATGCGAAAGGACTTAGAAAGGGTAGACCATGAAAAGGTCTGTTCTCACAGGTTTGATAATCTGTGAAAAAGAAAATGGATCCATTTCTTCAAAGATAAGTCTACCAAAGATAAGTACACAAAGGGAGATAGACAATTTCAATAGGCTCCTATCTACTAACTAAATCAATTAAATAAGTCAGTGGCATAATAAAGCTGAAAGCATCAGGTTCAAGCAGGCTTACTGTTGAACACTACCAAATACTGAATAAATAAATTGTACTATTCCTCCAAAACCTCTTCCAGAAGCAAGGAAAATAATTCCTAATAGATTCTATGAGTTCAGCATTACCTTTGAAGTATCTTAAACCAAATACATTGTAAGACAAAGAGTTACAAACTACCATTTTTATGATCTAAGATTTGAAAATATCAATCAGAGAGTAGTAAATTAAATCTAGCAAGTATAAAAGGAATTACTCATCACAAATGAGTAGTATTTGTTTTCAGAATTTAAGATTGATTCACTATCTTAAAATAAATTAACGTAATCCATCAAAAGAAGTGAAATGAGGAAATCAGATATTCATATCAACAAATACAGAAAAAGTCAATATTCGTTCACAAAAATGATTCTTGAATGATACACATTCATTGTTTATGAAGGTAAGAAATTTGTCAGAAGGTTTAAATGTAAAGCTCCGGTAATATAGAATAAATGAACGATTAGAACACTTCAACATATTCAAATTTAATGCAAGTTTTTCCTAGCTGAAATACAATCTGATGCCCAAATATTACATATTTTATTTTTAGAATGAGAAAATCTGGCTTTAGTGTGTGTGTGTGTGCAAGAAACATTCTTTAATTTCATGAACAATGAGATTATAAGTGATGAATGTGATCATGTGTACTCCCATGTAGCACAGACTCTTAAATTTATGAAGAGGAAACATTACAAAACAGTATTTATTGCATTATGAATATCCTGCTAATTGGGATAATCTTATTTTGGTTGTTGGCATTCATAAAGAAAATTGAATTAGTTAATTCAGGACAAAAATATCTCTTATTATTTTCAACTTAATTAATGAAAAACAGAGGCCATGACTTTGAAAGAACAAGGTGGGATATGTGGAAGGATTTAGGGAGAGGAATGTAAAGAATAATTATTGGGATTATATTACAATCTGAAAAATAAAAGAAGTAATAATAACATTAAAAAAATGATTCTTAAGAAACTAGTAACAGAGAGGAACTTCCCCTTTATAGAAAAGAATATCTACTAAAAGAAAAACTAATATGAAACTTAACAATCAATAGCTATGTTATTACCTGAAATGTCTCATTCACTATTGACAGTTTTTGGTATCTATTCAGAAGTCCTAGAAAATGTAATCAGCAAGAAAAATAAATTAAAAGTATAGCTAATGAATGAGGAAATAAAACTATCCTGAAATGGTGGAAATGCCTGTAACATTTGAACCCAGGAGGCTGAGGTAGGAAAATTGGCATGAATTCACAGTCAGCTTGATCTATACAGCAAGTACCAAACTAGCTAGGGCAACATAGCAAGGCTATGTGTCCAAAAAGCCAAGAAAGGAAGGAAGAAGAGAGGGAAGGATGGAAAGAAGAAGGGAAGGAAGGAAATAAGCAATGGAGGGAGGGAGAGATAGAGGGAGGTCTGAAGGAAGGGAGGGAAGGAAAGAAGGCATCAGTAGAGTATCTTGAAGAACTGACAAAGCAATTTCAGACCTCACAAGTGATAGTAGCCAGGATGCTAGACACAAGATTAAATACAAAAGTCAGTAGTTCTGTATATCAACAATGAAAAAGTAAAATTATAAATTTAAAATATAATTTTATTTATATCAATGTCCAATACATTTAAATATTTAAATATAAATCCAATAAAATATGCATAAGACCTATATGTAGGTAGGGAAGGTCTTATCCAAAATATAAAAAACTACACAAAAGGATTAAGATATCAAAATGCTCTGCAAAGATGAAAGATTTTCTGGGCTGACAATTCCACAGAAGCACCATGAAAATTCCACAGATATATTACAGAAAATAACAGACTGCTCCTAGGGTTCATACAAGAGTGAGAAGACACAGAGTAATTAATGTAGTATTGACAAAAAGCTGTTAGAGAGATGATGCTACTTATCTCTAAGAGTTATTATAAAACTTTAGTAACCAAGATAGTTTAGAATAGTCAAGTTGTTAAACAGAATAGAGGGGTAGAAATAAAGAGTTCTACGTAAGTACAACCAACTGACCTTGACAAAATAATAGAAAAAATAGCCTGGAGCAAGAGCAGACTTTTCAACAGCAAATGGTACTGAGACAACTGCGCATGCAAAATACACAGCACAACACACACACACACACACACACACACACACACATACACACATACACATAGGTTTTACATTCTACATAAAAAATAACATCAAAATGCATTAACCTTAAAGATTAAAATACAAACCACAAAGCAGAAAATGTTTCTGCAAATGTGGATATAGTAATGTTTTAAATACAAAACCAATTTTCTGAGGAACCGCAAGATTGATATTTCCAAAGTGGTTTTTATCTGAAGACCCAGCTATACCACTCAAGGGCATATACCCAAAGATTATCCAACATATAACAAAGACACGTGCTCCACTGTGTTCATAGCAGCCTTTTTTATAATAGCCAGAAGCTGGAAACAACCCAGATGTCCTTCAACAGAGGAATGGATACAGAAATTGTAGTACATTTACACAATGGACTACTACTCAGCTGGTAAAAAGAATGACTTCATGAAATTTGCAGGCAAATGGATGGAACTAGAAAATATCACCCCGAATAATGTAACCCAGACACAAAAGAACACACACTGAGAAGTGGATTTTTGCCAAATACCTATGAAACAACTCACAGACCATATGAAGCTTAAGAAGGAAGATCAGTGTGTAGATGCTTCAGTCCTACATAGAATGGGGAACAAAATAATCACAGAGGGAGGGACCTGAGAGGGAAAGAGTGGGAAGGAAACAAGTGGGAGCAGGAACAGTTATTGGAAGAGACAAGAGAGAAGACGTACAGAGGGTCAGGAAATTGAATAGAAACATGTAGCAGTGAGGGATGGGGAATTGGGGATAGCCAATAGAAAGTCCCAGACGCTAGGAAAGCGAGAGGCTCCCAGGAGCCAATGGTGATGACTTTAGTCAAAATAGCCAACAAAAGGAAGATAACTTATAGAGGCCACCTCCAGTAGATAGACACGGTCCTCAGTTGGAACCACCCCATGCATCTCAAACATTTTAACCCAGAAATGTTCCTCTCTAAAGGAAAGACGGGGGAGGGGGGGACAGAGACTGGAGGAAAAGTCTAGGAATCCATTCCATCTGCAGACTGCATCCTCCCACACTATTGCTGATGCCAAGTGCTTGCTGACAGAAGCCTGATATGGCTGTTCCCTGAGAGATTTTACCAGCACCTGACCAATACAGTTGCAGATACTCACAGCCAACCATTGCTGAGCCTGGGAACCCCAATGGAAGAGTTAGGGGAAGGACTGAAGGAGCTGAAGGACCTCGTAGCCCCATAAGAAGAACAATATCAACAAACTAGACCACGCACAGCACCCAGGGACTAAACCACCAGCCAAAGAGTATGCATGGAGGGAGCCAGGACTCTAGATACACATGTAGCAGAGGATGGCCTTATCTGACATCAATGGGATGGGAGAGAGGCTTGATGGCCCAGTGTAAGGGGATGCTAGAGTAGGTGAGTGGTTAGAGGAGCACCCTCATAGTGGCAAAGGGGAGGGGGGAGAAAGGGGATGGGATTTGGAATGTCATTTGAAATGTAAACAAATAAAATGATTAATAAAAATAAAATGATATTAAACCTAAAAATAAATAAATGAATAAATACAAAACCAAGGTTATGACCCATGAATAAATAATTGATCAAATGGACATCATTAAAATTATCAGCTTTGCTGCAAAAGAGTCACAGAGTGAGAAGTCATGCTATAGGTTAGAGAAAGTAGTTCCAAAGCACCTGAGAACTGGCTGTTATATAATGCAAAAAGAATTCAGACTCAACAACAGACAAAAATACCATTAAAACACAGACACAATAATCAACTGAGCACCACACTAAAGATGAAACATGGACAGCAAGTGAGCAGAGATGTTCAAGGTCAGGTGACCTCAGGACATTGACACAATAGACGGAACTGACCATAAGAATTACCAAAATCCAGACACAGTTGGAGAGAGAAGGAATGAAAACCTAATTTATAGTTGGTGGGAATAGAGAATGATGTAGCCACTTCAAGAGAGAGTTTGGCAGGGTTCTCACGAAAGCGGTGGCATTCTGTGCAAACCAGAAACCTTCGTTTTTGTGTACACTTAACCAGCACATGAAAATGTTCCTAACCGCTCCACCCAGAGTTTCCAATACTTAAAAGCAGCCAAGATGTCTATCAATAGGTAAACGGGCCAAGACAACAAGATATCACTTAATTTTATACAAATAATCTCAATCTTTTCAAAGACATGGAAAATTTTAAATTCATTTAACTAAGTGAAAAGACTATATGCTGTAAAAAAAATCTCCACTAGATGACATTTTAGGAAAGGCAAGATAATGGGTGTGACAAAAATATCAAATTTGGCAAGTCATTAAATGCTTGTCAAATCACTCACTACCCAACATGGACAGTGACATCATGCAACCCATAAACTCTGCTGGTGATGGGAGATCACCAAAGCCTCATAGACAGCAACAGTGGTTGCATCCTGGGTATTTGGGTTCAATTCTGAGGAATAGTTTTTGTGAGTGTGTTGTGAAAATCCTATGTGCTTTCTGCTGTTTTGTTTGTTTTTAATTTTAGAATTCTTCTTCTTCTTCTTCTTCTTCTTCTTCTTCTTCTTCTTCTTCTTCTTCTTCTTCTTCTTCTTCTTCTTCTTCTTCTCTCCTCCTCCTCCCCCTCCTCCTCCTCCTCCTCCTCCTCTTCTTCCTCCTCCTCTTCCTCTTCCTCCTCCTCCTTCTTCTTCTCTCTCTCTCCCTCTCTCTCTCTCTCTCTCTCTCTCTCTCTCTCTCTCTCTCTCTCTCTCTCTCTCTCTCTCTCTCTTTCTCTCTCTCTCTGTATGTGCATGCATGTATGTGGCAGGCCAGCTTGCCAGAGTTGGTTCTCTCTCTTGACAGGATGGGACTCAGGAATCAAACTCAAGTTGTCAAGTTTGGTAACAAGTTTTTTTATTCATGGAGCCATTTCCTCAATCCCTCAGTTGGTTTTGCTGTGAATCTAAAACCTCTGAGCAACGAAGTTTACTACTATGAAACTTTCACAGTCTGTGTTGCCAAAGATGTCATATTCAAACTTCATTTACTAGCAAATTACATTTTTGTAATTTTTTTCTTTGAGGTCACAATTTTTAACAAGGAGCATCCCTGACACACATCTGATGTGCCTGTTGTCATTTTTAAATCTGCGACGAAACCTTCCCTTCTTAATTTTTTTTGCAATGCTTTCATTGAAAGCTGCCTCTTCTGTAAAATGTCTCAAACTCTGGATTTCACTCTAATGGTGCTATTTAATACATTTATTTCATATAACAGGTAATAAGTCCTAGATCCTTAGCCAAGATCAGGTTCTATTTTTAAACTTCTCTCTTCATAAGTACCCTTCCCTCCAGGGTTACAGGGAGGCAGTTTGCAGTATCAATTTCCTGTCTGCCTGCTTCATATTAACTTCCTTTTGTTGTCTCAACCTAGATATTATGCTCCCTTACTCCGCTGCTTACCGTCTTATGATGTTAGGTCAGTATGTGAAGAATTGTTCTCCTTCGTGTGTCTATGAGAACATGACTGATGGACCAAGTCCAGCCACCATCTTTCTCTACCCCCTTCCCTTCTGGAATTCTCTCTCACACCTAATGAACAAAGCACACCACTGTTATACCTGAGAGTGTTTCAGTGCCAGGCAAGCAGAACGGTACACGAACAGACATCCCTGTCTAGAGACCTCCATGTGGCTTTGTAGTATACCAGTTTGGCCTGTGGTTAAACTCACTTCTTCATTCTGACTGTCTTTCTTCTTTTCAGTTTAGCAACTGCTTCATTTAAGTATGTTATATTTTTTGGTAAAAGGAATAATTTCTTATTACAATTACAAAGCAAAGTCATTAGGGAAGTTGAGCTTCATTACCTATCCTCTTCATTCCTCCCTTCTTTCCCCTGGATGAATTTTTGTTAGGCCTTGGTTTATTATACATAGATGTGCATATTTATTACATATGTGAATATGCATTTCATATAATGAAAGCTTATCTATATTCTATATAAATAGTACAGTACATATATATGTATGTATATATATATGCAGTATGCTTTCTTTTCTCAAGTTCAGAAGGTAGTTTTTTATTGATTATTTATATTGCTCTAATATACTTGTATTTATTCCTTGAGAATGGCACACATACATATATTGTATTTAGATCATAAGCTACTCATTCCCTCCCTCCCTCTCAACTTTTTCCAGAGTTCCTTGCCATGTATCTATCTATACATGTGTGTGTGTGTGTGTGTGTGTGTGTGTGTGTGTGTGTGTGTGTGTGTGTACTGTTTTCATTAAACAACCTAGAGGTTAATTTGATTTCTGGTAGTATGTAAAGATACTTCTTGATCATTTTTGTGACTGTAATATCATCCATTAGACAGAGATATCACATATCAATTCAGATGGTCCCACCTGTGCTGATTGATATTTGAACTGTTAATACCTTGGTATTTCTAATACCCCAGTGATCAAAACAAATGCCCTGCCACTTCCTTTCCTTTTCCCCCTCTTCTTTTGTCTTTGTGTGTGTGTGTGTGTGTGTGTGTGTGTGTGTGTGTGTGTGTGTGCAGATTTGTGCTTCTGTGTGTACATATGTAAGGGTATACCATTCATGCTGCTCTGTGGACAGTCCCTAGGCTCCTTCCATCTTTTGTTTGAGATAGGGTCTCTCACAGGTTTAAGATTTTGCTAATTAAGCCAGGCTATGCAACTCATGAACTTCCAAATGTCCACGTGACTATACTTCCCATCTTCCCATTGCTAGAATTGCAGGTGCCTGTCATTGTGCCCAGCTTTTCCATGTAGGGAACTGAACTCAGGTCCCCATACCTTTGTGGCAGGAGTTTTAGCAACTGATCCATTTTCTCAGCCCTTACTTTTCATTATAAGTGTTGCTCTGCTTTTCCCAGAGTGCAATGCTGTGGCAGATCAACTCTCTTCTGCGTGAGTTGGCTGCTCAGATAGCTCAGAACACATGTTCAACAATTTATTGAACTGTTCTATGAACCCTCTTTCTTAGTATTGATGGACTTAGGCAGAATTGTATCACTGGACACAGAAGAAGCACAGCGTTGAAATTTGAGGGCAGAACTCAAAGAGGACACGAGAGGGCTATGTAACATACCTAATTAAGGAACTGAAATGTACACAGTATGTGATTGGGTCACTGAGCTCACTCTTCTGGCTTGGCAGCAATCCCATCCTGCTTCTTTTAGTGATCACTGCAGTGGCAAGCTGCTGTGATTCTCACAGGGCCCAGCATGACTTTGATTCTGAGATATGGGCAGGTCTGCTCCTCCTTAGTAGGTCCTGGGAGCTTCGGCACCTTGGTGCTGCACCTTCCTCTCCCCTACAGTGGCACACGACAATGGCTGCACAGCAAACACAGCCATGGGGGAACCTGGATGAGTCATTCCTCCTTTTTTAAAGAACCTGCCCCACCGCCCACTTTCCTGAATAGAACCACTCAGGCAAGAACACTTGAAAATCAAGCCACTGCTTTTTATGAATGAATGACAGAGAAGATAAACAGGATTTTCGGTGATTAGAAAGGAAAATTTATAGCTAATTCTTCTTCCTTTATTCTATATTTCACCTTCAAGGTTTAAATACAACTTTTACTAAGAAAAGTACAGACGAGGACAAAGGATCAGGAGGTCTAGTTACCCTTCTCTGTCTCTGCATGAGATTAGAGGAGACTTAGAAATTCATCAAGGCAGGTTTCACCCAGGAATAATTACAGGGTGTCCAAGCAACAGAAAGAAAGGAGTGTGCACAATGTATGTAAGGTAGTGCACAAAGAGAATTACTCCTGTAACCCAGGAGTTGTGGGTTGCACCTGCAATCCTAGCACTTTGGAAATGGAAACAGTTTGGGGCCAGCCTTGGCTACAAGGTAAGTTTCAGGCCCACCTAAGCAATATAAGAGACTGTTGTAGCAAATAAAAACAACGTAGGGAAAAGGCTTTAAGCTAGGGGCAGAACAGAGCACTTATGTTTCCATGAGACAGTCACCAAGCCACGCACAGGCCTCTGTTCTCTGTGATTTGGTTGGTTCCCTGCTCTCTGTAACTTCTATTTGCTTCTGATTCTGTCGATGTATGGGCACTTTGAATTTTTTTTTCTGAAATGGCTGTCTTTCAATTCTGTGGGATATTGCTCCTATGCAGTTGTCATGGCAACCTTCACATTATAAACCCGAGTGCTCAGGGGAAGGATTAGTTACATTTGAAAGGTGAAACAAAGTCAAGTAGACAAGTCCAGGAGTCCAGGAAGAGTAGAAGAGCTGGCAGAAGGATGGGAAAGGTGAAGGAACTGGTGAGAACCAGCAAACCAGCTCAGCGCCCTCCAACAGACAGACATGTTTGCATCTCGTCTTTCCAGGAAAGCCAACTGCAAGCACCAACACACCTCTCTGCTGGCCATCTCCTCATCTCCAAACCCCTCAGTCCATTTCCAGCTTCATTGCCTCCCACAATCACCCATTCCCTTTTCACTGGACCATTTACCTTCAGCGTCTCAAACTCCTTCTGCTGCAGATGGGAAAAATTAAGAGGCCGCAGCCAGGTATTTTGCAGAGATGAGCAACACAACCTTAGAGCACACAACTCGAAGTGTGATGTTGCTGTCAAATCCTCTCACACAGCTCCCTGGAGCTCTGGGAACCCTGTGGAAGAAGAAACAGAAGGAGTGGGGAAAACAGAGGGGATGGGGGACACCAGGAGTACAAGACCCTCTAAAACAATTGAACAAAGCTCATATAAACTCACAGAGACTGATGCGGCATGCACAGGGTGTCCACAGGCCTTCAACAGGTCCTCTGCATATATACCATGGCATTCTGTTTAGCACTCTTATGATCTTATGATGCATATATGAATGGGTCTCTATCCTGTGCCTCCTCTTTGCCATCTCATTTTTCTTTTGGCTTGGCTTGTGCAACTTTGATATGATGGTTTTTGTTTTATCTTATTATATTTTATTTTGTTATGTTTTGTTGTTCAAAGCCTGTTCTTTTCTAATGACAAAGAAATAGGAAATAGAACTGGATGGGAGAAGAGGAGAAACTGGAAGGACTAGAGTGAGAGGAAATTGTAAGTGGGATAGATCGTATAAGAAAAGAATCTATGTCTAATAAAATGGAAAAAAAAAAGAAACAAATCCCTCTGCTTCAGTCATGGCCCATCTGCTAGATAGCCCCAGGCTGTTTGAGAAATTTTTCCAGCAAGAGTTCACCTACACTGTTTCAGGTTTTCTCCTTTGCTTTTGCTACTAAAATTCTTTCCCTAGGAGAGATGTAAACGATTCACTCCATCTACCTACGGTCCCAGTGACAAAGTGAGGTACATTCCACCAAAGTTAACCAGCGAATCAATGAGTTTATTGCTATCTCTTATAAAATTATTCCTGAGAGGTTATGGGCAGGAGCCCAAGGGACCTTAAAACAGCAATAGCAGAAGGACTGAGCCCAGCAGAGATGGTGGTTCCCCATGACTACTCAAATGGAACTCCCTGCCATTTTCTCACCTATATACCCTAGCCCCCCCAGAGACCCACCTAGACCATGTGATACTAGAGTGGAATGTCATACTTAGGTGAGTGTCCGTGATCCTATTCTCACTACTCTTCCTCTGGGGACCATAAATAGTCAACAGACCCAGTTATGCTGATATTTGATGAGCAGGTCCAGCAGAAATCCTGAAGATAGTTTCAGAGAATAGTCCTGGACAATAGCTTTCGAAACTTTCAGCACTTCCAGAAAGTTAACCCACCCAGTGACAATGCAAGAGTCACCACACAATAGGATGGGGACTATGGATAAACCTGCTGCCCAACACCTCCTTCCCTCCTCTGCTTTCCTCGGCTGGACCAGGGGCTTCAGACTGAATCTGGCCTCCTAAGACGTGAGTGCTTTTGTCCAGAGTAGGAACAAACTGTCTCAGGTGTATCATTGAGGACAGCTTTCCCCAGCTGGCTAAAACAAAACACTTAGTGGTCTCTCCATTGACACAGATCATCCACATGCCTACTGACCCCTAAGACCACCACATTCTCCCCTTATCTTTGAGGCAAGCACCCCCTCTCCAAAGAAGGTGTCTCCTTTCCAACCCAAAGCATCCAGGCCATTTCTAGAGTGTGGCATTATGATGTTTTATTTGTTTCTCTGCTGCAGTGGAGATCTCAAGCAGGAGCAGCCTGCCCTGTGTATAACTTGCCAGAAACCTTTTCCATCAGAAAGTACCAACTGGTGCATTAGCGAGCTCACATTCAAGTGTAGGTGTTGTGACTTTTATTTAATCATTCATCCTCTCCTTGAAAGTCAGAACTGATACAGCGGGAAGTCTACACCTCCTTTGAACAACATCTCTCCAGCATGGCCACAATAGTGAGGAACAAAGCAGTATGTTCTCAGAGTTCCTGGCCCAGGTCTTTCCTCCACCCTTCCACAGCACTGCCTTGTACAGATTGTCTAAATAGTAGACGTATCAAAACCAAACTATAGCCAGTTTCAGAATGAATGTTGTTTGTTTATTTGTTTTCATGATATGGCCTAGGATGGCTTTGAAATCAGTATATAATCAGGACTGCTCTGGAATCCCTGATCCTCCTCCTTCTAACACCCAAGTGCTAAGATTACAAGAGCACTGTTAGCACTGTATGCTAGATTCAGAATGGTGAGTATCTGTGTAGGATCACTAAAGTGTAGAGACCTCTGTGAGGCGCCATCATGTATTTTTAACTCAACACCTCTGGCTTTCCTATGAAGAAGTAACACTCTATTTCTATTTACAAATTGGAATGGTGAGAGGGTTTTAATGTGTGTGTGTGTGTGTGTGTGTGTGTGTGTGTGTGTGTGTGTGTGTGTAACCAGTAAAAAGTAGCTAGACCCTATGGGAACCTGTATTTGTATCCTGTATCCATAGGAATCACATATGCATCTGTTTTAGTCAGGGATTTATTGCTGTGTAGAGACACCATGACCATGACAACACTTATAAAGGAAACCATTTAATTGGGGTTGGCTTAAGGTTTAGAAGTTTAGTCTATCGTCGTCATAGTGGAAAGCATGACAGCAGGAAGTCAGACATGGTGCTAGAGGAGCCGAGAGTTCTACATGTAGATCTGAAAGCAGCAGAAAGAGACACTGTGAGCCATGAGGCATAGTTTTGAGCTTCTGAGACAGACTTCAAAGACCACTGCTAGTGACACACTTCCACCAACAAAGCCACACCTCCCAATAGTACTCATCCCTATGAGACTATAGGACCATTTTCATTCAAACTACCACAGCACCATAGCTAACAGGCATATGTCCAGTCCAGACTGAGAGTTAGAACATCTCACTTTCTTCAATGCTTAGTCTGCAACCTCCACTTTCCTTCAGCTGTAAAGAAAAGGGTTAGGGAAGCTGGGTGTCATGGCACATGCCTTGAATCGGGGAACTCAGGTCGAGGCAGGCAGATCTCTTAGTTGGAAGCCAGTGAATTGCAAAGTGATACAAAGTGAATTGCAAGACAGCCAGGGAAGCAGAGAAATCCTGTCTCCAAACAAACAAACAAAAAGTAAAGAAATGAACTCGGGCTGCTCGTGCAGAAATTGCTCCGTCAGTGGAGTACTGGGTTTGTAGCCATAAGGGTCTGAATACAGTCCTTAGAACCCACATTAAAAGACCTGGGCACAGCGGTAGTACATACCCATAACTGCAGCACTGGGGAGATAGAAACAGGTGGACCCCTGGGTCTTACTCATCAGTTAGTCTATCCTAATCAATGACCCTCCAGTTTCCTGTGAGTTACTATCTCAACAAGAAGATAAGCAACTCCTAAAGAAGGTACCCAAGGTTGATCTCTAGCGCATATATATATATATATATATATATATATATATATATATATATATATATATTTGGACACACCTGTGCATTCTTCCACACATGCTGCACATGAATACACACACACACACACACACACACACACACACACACACACACGAACATGCAAATTCAGGCAGTTGGGAATATGCCTCAGTGGAAACGTAACTGCCTTACATGCATGAAGCCGTAGCATGGGTTCTGCTCCAGCCCTGGAAAATATCTTGAGGATGGTGAAGCTCACTGTCCCCACGGCCTTCTCTGGTGGCTGTCATGAGTATGGGAGGTAATAAGATCAGTGTGTACTACTCTACAAATCCTGGCATTCAGAGGCCGGTCTTGACTGATGATCTTGATCCCAGCTTTATTCTATATGCTGAAGGGAGGAAAGGGGAAATTGCAGGTAAGATACTCAGACTCCCAGGTGTGAGGTATTTCCTGGAAGAAATTGTAAACACACAAGTGAACCACCCACCTCCAGCCACACACACACACACAGCTCATGTGTTGAAAGTTTAGTTACCAGCTATGGGACATCTGGAAAGTGAGAGAGCCTTTTGAAGTGAATCCCAGATAATGAAAATGGGGTTCCTGAGGGCATGGTGCTCTTGAAGGGGATGAGGCTCCAGCCTCCTCTTCTTATATCCTCCCAGGTGTCATGAGGTGGCTAGCCCTTCCTCTCACTCCCACCTCCCCCACCCTGCTACACAATGTAGGTGTCATATCCTACACCACCACAGCCAAAGCGAAGGAGCCACTTGACTAGGAATGAAAAGGCCAGAAACCATGAGCTAACGCAAACCTAGGCATTTTGTCACAGCCGCAGAATGTTCTCTAGCATACAAGGTCCCATGGCAACTTGAAGTAGCTCCCAGATTCCTCAGTCAGGCCTATAAATGTGGTCTAGTTTGGTTTGGTTTGGCTTGGTTCAGTTTCGTGTGGTTTGGTTGATATTGTTATCATTTTGTTTTTGCACTGAGACTAATAGTTAAAGATGGAAACCAAAACACAAGCTTTAACAGGGCTCAGTTTAGAACTGGGATCCCATGACTGAGACAGTTTTCCCCACAGCAAACTGCTGGGGGCCATTCGGCTGGCAGCTGGAGGTCACAGTGGATTTAGCTCCGACAGGTGGTATGTGGTGGAGTTACCCTCCCCCATGAAACCTTTAAAATAACCCACCCCCAATAAACCTACACAAACCCTTCTCTAGACCACGATTAAACTAAAGCAATAGGGAAACATGATCATTCTCATTTTAGTCAAATCAAAACTTTTGCTATGCCAAGACAAAGTTCTCTTTCATCTATTTAGCTTTTCTTTTAACCCAAAGCATTGTTAAAATAAGATTGTATTATGCTATCATAAAGGGGCCTGAATAAATCTAAATATTGAGTTATTTCACCTGAAATAAGTGGTAAGCCTCTTCTGAGATTTGTCAACTGTTCCGGGAAATTGTCACCATTACTAATAGTCAGATCTTTCTTCTCATTATTTACACAAGGGCTTTTTTGATTTTCTGTGTGTGATATGTTAGATTTCAAATCTGTTGGCTTCATTAATCAAAGACAATGGTGAGCTATCTTGCTTTTCCCTGTTCTGTCCAGAAACATCTAACCAATATCCTTGAATGTAGACCATAGTGCAGGCCCCAGCCTGCCCTATGGGTTCAAGTGTCTATCACTTGACATAATTGAGCTCAGCCACCAGCAACATACCCTGGTTAATTGAGACTAACGAGCCATTCTAATTCAATCAGCCATCTCCAAATTGCAAGAGAGAAAAACTTTTCTGCCTAATTTCCAGACATCTTCTTACCTCCTCCCTCAATCAAATCATAGGACCACAATTAAAGAAATAGGATCCTGGGCCTGAATCCAGCATATTCTGCACAGGTCAGGTACTGTCTTGAGCTGGGGAGACAGCTCATTGGTAAGTGCTTGTCTTGCAAGCATAAAAGGCCTAAGTTCAATGCTCAAGACCAAATTAAAAAGCTTGTAATTCTAGAGCTGGGGAGACAGACAAGCATATCCCTGGAGCTCTCTGGTCAGTCAGTCTGGTCTAATTGGGAAGTTCCTGTTCAATGAGAGACTCTATAAACAAGATATATGACTACCAAGGAATTAACTTCTGGCCCCCACAGAGTTGTGCACACATATGCACAGGTGCCTACACACAGAGAGCTCCTCTATTTTTCCCTTCAATAAAAATGTACATATCACTAAATGATGATATCTATCTAGAAATGACAGGTATGGGGGCTTTTTAATGCAGTGTTACTCTATTTGAACCGCACAAACCCTCGTGGGGTTACGAGGGGACTTTGTGGGTTTATTTAGTACATGTTTTTACTATGTAGCCCTCATACTCAAAATCTTCCTTCCTCAGACATTTCAAAGCATGCTGATAGAAGTCTCACAATTTAAAGACTTAAAAAAGTAAGTTTGTTCTTGTAGGACAAAGAAAAGATCCACTACCTGACACTAGGTTTTCCATCCATCTTGTAGTTGCCACTCTTTTATACTCCTCTGACTTTTTCAAGTCAATAACTAGCATAAAGCAATAATAATAATAATAATAATAATAATTATAATAATAATATAAGCAAATAACAAGCTTGAAGAGGGAGATAGATAGATACATAGATAAATAGATAGATGATAGATAGATAGATAGATGGATGATAGATAGATAGAAGGATGGATGGATAGATAGTTAGATGATGAATAGATAGATAGATAGATAGATAGATAGATAGATAGATAGATGATAGATAGATGGATGGATAGATAGATAGATGATGAATAGATAGATAGATAGATAGATAGATAGATAGATAGATAGATAGAAGGATGGATGGATAGATGATGGATAGATAGATAGCTAGATGGATGGATGGATGGATGGATAGATAGATAGATGGATGGATAGATAGAAAGCAAACTTGATGCAGGCAATACAAGAGCTTTCTATTCTGTCTTAAAATCTAGGATTCTGCCTTTTATTACCATGAGGGTAAGGAAGTCAAGAGCTTACACAATCAGTCTTCACAGGTCTAGCCCCTCAGCACTCCTCAGAAAGCCTGCCCAGCCCAGAGGTAATCAATGGTCAGTTTCACTTCATAGCAGGGACCATGCAGCAAAATAGCAAACACAGTTTTTTCACCATAAATAACTGACATTTTGCATTGGGAAAATATTCAGTAAATAAAGCAATTGCCTTAAAAGAATGAGGACCTGACTTTAGAGGCATACATACATACATACATACATACATTTATATACATACATACATATACACATATGCACACACATACATACACATGCACACACACACATACATACATACACACATACACCTGATACTTTGTATAAGAGCCCTGTGGCTTTCTTAAAAAATTAAAAATAAATTACTCAAATGATTCTGCAATCCAAATTCTGGCTATACATGCCAAAGAATTAAAAGTTGGGTCCTGAAAGGACACTTTAACAACTGTGTGTTGCAGTTTGGCTTACAGAGTATGGAAGGAACTTGAGTATACTCAAGGACGAATAGAGGATATACATACAATGGGAAATGATCCCATCTCAAGAAAGTGGAAAATTCTGACACATGCTGTAAGGTTCAGGAACCTTGAGGACTTTGTACAAAGTGACACCTGTCACCGTGACAGGACAAATGCTGTATGATTCCACCTTAAGGCAACCCAATTCATATAGGTAAGATGGTCATCAGGAATCTGGAGAGGAGCACTCGATGAATTGTTGTTCCACAAGTGCAGTGGTTGTACTGTGGAGACAAAACAAGTTTTGGAGATGGGTGGTGAAAATTTTTGCTCCAGAGTGTGTGTGTATGCTATTGAACTATAACTCTAAAACAAACATTCTGCAAACATGTATCTGTGGTTTGAATGATAAATGCCCACCATAGTCTCAGGTATTTGAATGTCCGGGAGGTTTAAAGCATGTAGCCTTTCTGGAGGAATGATGTCACTGGGGAAGTGGTTGGCGTGGAGTTTGAAATTGCTGAAACGTTGAACCGTTTCCAGCTTGATAACTGCTCTCTGACTACTCTTTAAGATGTAAGATATCAGTTAATTGCTCCAACACTATGCATATTTGCTGCCACAATTTCCTGCCATGATGGCGATGGACTCTTACCCATCTGGAACGTAAGCCCGAATGAACCTGTCCTCTGTAAATAAGTCATGGTATATTTTTCACAGCAATAGAAACCTCACTAATAAGTGTGAAATCATTTGATTGGTGAAACTACTGAGATATGCATACATATATCTGCATGCATATATATATATATATATATATATATATATATATATATGGGGGGGTTACATATGGACTCTGAAGGCCAATCTCAGATAACATTTTACAAGTGCCATCTGTTCTGTTCGAGGCAGGATCTCTCTCTGATCTGAGAACCATCAAGTAGTCTGACTGGCTAGCCAAAAAGCTCCATGGATCTATCTGTCTGTCTCCCCACTACTGGATCTACAAACAACTGAGTTATCTCCTTATTCTTCACACTGAGTTTTAAGTAGTATGCATATTTGAAAGTCTTTTCTTAGTGAAGTTAAAGGTAGTCAGAACATGAAGCTTTGCTAAACCTGCTTAGAACATTCCTAGCTTTAAATGAACTGGTCATAGGTAAGCCTTGGGCCAATAATGAGAACTGCTAGGATGATTGGTCTGGTCAGGGAAGGGTACACTGGGGCTTTTGAATCCCACCCAAAGGTGCCATGGGGCATACTGTGGCAGACACCAGGGAATGGGAACATTCAGCAGGCCAAGAGTTGTGCTTCCCTTGCTTAAGGAAGACCCAAACTGCTGCGTGTGAAGGATGTGTAGTTTCTTGATGCCCATGTGGTAGAGACGGCATAACCAAATCAGCAAACAGGCAGCTCTCTCTACTGCAAACATCTACCAGAGTTCAACTAAAAACTCTGTAGAGACAGATTCAACTATGAAGATTAATTTCTTTCAAAATCTCTCATTCTTGGAACCTCTCTTCTTGGGTTCTGAATCTAATTTTCCAGACAAAGTTCTGCAGCCTTTTTCTTCACATTAAGTACATATTCACATCAAACAATCCTTGCCTGAATCCCTGGCTTCAGAATGGCTTCTCCTTGGCCAATTTTCATGTGTATTATCTGGAAGCAGGGATTGGAGGGTGTGTTTCCTCCCTTATTTACTTTTTTAGTTGAACCCCAAAGACCATAACCCCCATTCCACGAAAGGATTAAGAGAAAATAGAGCTGAAGTTCCAGGTAAAGTTTTCTGCCTGGTGTGCAAGACTTCATGTCCAGACATGACTAGGGAAGGGAGGAGGAAGGCAACTGGCCATACGGATAAGGTTTTGGGGTATCCAGAAAGACAACACAAAACTTCCTGCCACCAACACAGAGTGGGGAAGGGACACAGCATAAAAACCTCAGCCGTCTGACAATTGAGTGATCTATTCCAATCTAATTGTTGCTTTTAAAGCTGCGTGGCTTTGCTCAAACTTCTTACCTTCCTTGGGCCCATTCACTTTATTTGTAAAGTGAGCACTTCCTTTTTACTGCAGTGAGAAACATTCTGTAACAGGCCTGACAGAATGCACACTGCACGCTACCCGGGTCAGGTTTATCATCAACAATGTGTCAAGACAGATGTAGAGGTCACTGCCTGTGATCCAAGCACCTGACAGACTAAGGCAAGAAGGCTGCAACTTCCAGGTCAACCTGAGCTACTGAGGCCCTGTCTAAGTAAAAAGTCAAAGAGTTTAATGAGCTTTTCATAGGGGTGATTGACATACTAGCTCCTCCTCCTGCTGCTTTGACAACCATGTATATTTCACTCTGCTATTACAGCCAGGGAACTATGCCTCACAAGCACATATGGGACAAGGGATGTGACCTAAGAGACAGAGTCAATGGAGTGAAAGAGAGGAATGGGCATTCCCATTCCTTAGTACCCAAACCTGCACTCCAAACTCAAGGGCAAGTGCAGCAGCCTATGTTAAACTTTAGGGGACCTAGAAGCAGGCATCCTTGTTCTTTCTTCCCAGGCAGGGTGAGCTTTGCTCTCTGAAATGATCTTTGTCTCCCTAGGATCAGAGTCTCTTGGCATCTGCTCAGAGTATCCATGCTGAGGAGAAAGGGTTCATGTTTGACCGCTCCTCCCCAGCCCTTGTGATTTCTCTCTGTGTAGGCAGCAGAGTACTTGACTGGAGGACGCATGCTGAATCAGGGTCCATTTTAAATTTTGGTTTGTTTAATTAAACTTCATTCATCAGTTGATAGGTTCTACTTCCACAATCTGCCAAAGAGTTCAAAATAATGGTGGTCAGTTTTCTCCCACAAGTAGCACTCCCAAGCACAGAAGGGTACTCTTTCCTACCAGGTGAAATTGAGAGGAAGCTGTGAGCTCTCCAGACTTGGTCCCTATTCTGTGCAGATGCCTGTCACATAAGCTTTGGTAAGTGGCAAGAGTGATCTCACTTCCTCTCCCTAAAGGCAACCGTCCTCATTACTCTCATTACTGAGCTGAGAGAACCTTGGGTACATAATAGAATTATCTTTAAAATATTCATCATCTGACAGCTGATATTTCAGCCATATTTCACTTGAGGACCACATCCGAAAGGTAGCTGAGCAGCGGGACTCAATTAGTGGAGTATTTTCCTCACCTTCTGAAAAGACTTTTTAAATCCAAGTCATTAAAAATCCATGACACATATTACTCTCCAGTCATCTCTCTTCACAGGACACAGGTAGCCCTGGGTACACGTGAAGCCCTTCCTATACCCACACCAGCAGCCTGAGGAATGGGCTTCATCCTGCCAGGATATTGGAAATTCCCTCTCTTCCCTATTACCTTCCTACTTCCAAGAATGTATCTCCAAATATGAAAAAATCCATACCAGAGCTTGCTGGGTCCCACATGGGCCTTCTAGGTGGACAGACAACTTTCCTGTGGTTTTCAGATAAGAAAAGGAAGGACGCTCCAGGCACACATTGGAGGCACAGTACGTGGGGGAGCTGGGGGACAAACCTTCACACTCGCAGATTTGCCATTTCCTTCTTATTTCCTTCTTGGAGCCTCTGTTTCCTCTTCTGTAATATACACGCATGTGTGCATACACAGACACACACATTCCTACACACACACACACACACACACACACACACACACACACACTCTGTTTCCTCTTCTGTAATATACACGCATGTGTGCATACACAGACACACACATTCTTACACACACACACACACACACACACACACACACACACATATATATATATATATATATATAGAGAGAGAGAGAGAGAGAGAGAGAGAGAGAGAGAGAGAGAAATCGCGGTCAGGATGGGAACGGCAGAAACATGCATTTAACAGCACCTACCACACCTCTCTTGCTCCCAGCAACAATGGAGACCCCAAATATTAAGGGTTCAGGTTATTAATTCCCTTCTTCCAATCATAACATAGGATCCCTAGGGATAGAACTCATGCTAGAATTGCCACTGTTCCCAGCACTCAGAGTAAATCTGAAATATAAGAAAATCTCGGTGCAGTAATTCTGATTACATGACATTCAATTATTCTAATCACTGATTAATTTATGTGAAACTAATTTTAAGCATATATGGTAATTGGTAACTCTAAGCCATTATAACTTTTGAATATATGAAAAACACAGGCTGGAAATATGCCTGTGAAGCTCTGACTGTAAGCTATAAAAATGTTGTCAGGGTAGTGCAGGTCTCTAACAGCAACACAAGGATTCCTGGGCTCCCCGGCCTTCCAGAGAAGCCTAATTGGTAAGGTCATGTCCATGAGGAGCCTTCAAATGACAAAATAAGGGGGCTGGCCCATGAGGATCCATACCCAAGACTGCCTGTATACTTGCACATGTATGTTCACACACACATGTACAAAAGAAATATCATGAGTAAGCACAGCTACTGAAAGCCTGTGTCAGCATTTCTAAGAAGCATTTTAATAGGAAACTAACAAAAATAAGTTCTTATAATTGTTCCTGATGACAGACCCCAGGCAGGTGGGAACTGTACTCCAGAGAATAAGGAAAAACAAAAACTTGGCCTATGAACTGAGGCTAAAAACAAGCCTGAGATGACATTTTGGTGGCCTGGACTTCCGCTCATGGCTTCTAACCTGTTCCATAATTTGAAAATCTTCAGTTTGTTTGTCATTTCTCAGTTTGCTGAGGTTCAGTTTTGTCTCTGCATTCAAGCATCCAGAATCTTCTGCAACCTGGTTCAAACCACTCTGGTCTAGAAATGGGCCTTGAACTGGAGTCAGTCCTGGTTTTATGTGATGTTTCCAGTATTTCAGCTTTCAAAACACGGTGATAGAAAGAAAAAAGTACACAAGACTGACTGTCTTTCCAGAACTTTTCCAATTCAGCCTGGACATTTTAGTCTTATTCAGACAATTATTGTAAAGCATGGCCACAAAACAAACTAACAAACAAACAAACAAACAAACAAACAAACAAACAAACAAATAAATAAATAAATAAATAAATAAATAAATAAATAAATCCAACATGACTTCACCTGTTCTTAGCATTGTAAGGTAAGGATATAGACCTGAGTTAAACATTGTAAGGTATGTATCTGTTTAAATTCTCTGTGTCTCCATGGCCTGTCTGCAAAAGGCAAATGCTATAATACCTAACCAGGTATATGTTGTACTAATTGTATTAAGACATGGATCATCAGGGATGAAATTCAATCAGTGAAGTTCTTGTACAAGCATGGCCACCATTGCTTGATCCCAATCACCAACAAAACAAACAGCAAAACCAAAAAATTTGTTAGCCTAATGGGTGAACTCGGGAGAGACCCTAACCTATAAAAACAAAGTGTCTGACTCCAGAGAAACAACACATAAGTTCACATTTGGCTTCACACATATACACAGGTACATGCACACAAAGATATTTACAGTCCTCAACTTGGTATGTGGCAAGCACAATGTAAGCTTTACCCTAATCACTGACACCTAGTCCTCCAATTGTCCAATCACCTCACTCCTGCTGGACAACATGGATGGGCAGTGACCCTAGAGGTCATTTATGCATATTCTGTATACACAGTGAAGGACTATTCCCTGGGTTCCAGAACAGTTTGGACCACATGTGTTCCCAGCAAAGTAGACATTTATATAGGCGATGAAGAAGTGCTGATAAGAACTTGAGACATAGCTTAGTTGGCAAAATGTTTGAGCTGTAAGTTTAAGTTCTGAGTTTTGTTGTTCTTATGGGGTTGCAAGCCCCTTCAGCTCTTTCAGTCCTTTCTCTAATTTCCTCCAATGGGGGTCCCATTCTCAGTTCAGTGGTTTGCTGCTAGCATTCACCTCTGTATTTGACACGCTCTTGTTGGGTCTCTCAGGAAAGATCTATATCTGGTTCCTGTCAGCATGCACTTCTTAGCTTCATCCATCTTACCTAGTTTTGGTGGCTGTATATATATGGGCCACATGTGGGGCCCGCTCTGAATGGCCGTTTCTTCAGTCTCTGCTCTAAACTTTGCTTCCCTATCCCCTCCTACGGTTATTTTTGTTTCCCATTTTAAGAAGACGTGAAGCATCCAAATTTTGGTCATCTTTTTTGAGTTTCATGTGATCTGTGCATTGCATCTTGGGTAATTTGAGCTTTTGGGCTAGTATCCACTTATCAGTGAAGGCATACCATGTGTGTTTTTCTGTGACTGGGTTACCTCACTCAGGATGATATTTTCTAGATCATTCCATTTGCCTTTAAATTTCATGAAGTCATTGTTTTTGATAGCTGGGTAGTACTCCATTGTGTAAATGTACTACATTTTCTGAATCCATTCCTCTGTTGAAGGGCATCTGGGTTCTTTCCAGCTTCTGGCTATTATAAATAAGGCTGCTATGAACATAGTGGAACATGTGTCTTTGTGGGGGGACAGAAAGGGGGAGTAATGGGGAGGGGAACACCCTTATAGAAGGGGAGGGGGAGGAGCTAGGGGGCTGATGGACAGGAAACAGGATAAGAGAAAAACATTTGTAATGTAAATAAGAAATACCCAATTTTTAAAAAATGGAAAAATAAATAAAAATAATCTGAGTTTTATAACAAGAACCCACTTCTTTGTCTGTTTTGTTTTGTTTGTTTTGTTTTGAGACAGAGTATTTCTACGTAGCCCAAGCTGTTCTAGAACTCACTGTGTAGACAAGGGTAGTCTGAAACTCACCAAGCCCTGCATGCCGCTGCCTGTCAAGTGGTGAGATTAAAAGCATAAGCCACCCTACCTTGCCCAAAAACCTACATTTGTAAAATGTGAACCACGATGGAGCATACTTGTTGTCGCAGCGCTCTGAAAACAGAGACAGAAAAAGCTCTGGTGCACGCTGGTAAGCCACCTTGCCTAATCGGCCAGTCCCAGGCTACAGTGGGAGATCCTATCTCAAAGAACTGGTAAGTAGCAAAGTGATACCCCAAAGCTGACTTCTGATCTCCACAGGTATGTTCATACATGTGCCTGTACACTTTCACCTGCACACACATGAAGTAATAACCCTGCTGCTGGAAATACAAGCATGAACCTTCTATCTTCAGCCTTCTCTGGCTCCGGTCTTAATTGTTGCTCAAAATAGTAAACCACATTTATATGGTCACTCAGTATCTCCTTACCAGCATATGAACTCTAGAAAGTCAAAGGCATGGTCATTCTTGCACATCATTTCGACTAGCACATGCTATATACCACATATTCAATGTATTTGTTATCTGATATCATGCAAAAAAAAGAAAAAACCCACCACTCCCTAAACTTGGCTGCGGAAAGCACAGTACTCACAAATCATAGGAACTGAGAACAGACTGTGTGGTGGTTCTGGCACTGGCTCTCCCTTGAATGGCAGCAGATGCCAGCTGGAACCACCAGGAATCTGAAAAAGCCACTGGGGCTGGAGGAGTCAATTCCTTGGGACCTCACACTGCTGTTTCTGCTGACTGCTTGCTGGGCCTCCCTAGAGGACTGCTAGAATATTCCCTCACAGAAAACTGCTCTCTCTTTCCAAAATGGAGTCCAAAGGACCAACACAGAAGCTACAATGATGTTTATGACCATTTGGAAGAAGTCAAATAGAGTATAGGAGTCTGGCTTTCACAGTTAGTAGGCAATCACTTTTCAGTTAACTGTCATCTTTAGGTTATATTAGGGGCATGTGCACTTCATGAAACTTGAATTACTCATCCCGTACTGTCCACCTTTTTTTGAGTCAGCCTCTCATTGGCCTGGAACATGAGCACCCAGAGCAGGTAGCCAGCCTATGAGCTTTCAGGAATCTCTACCTGACTTAGCTTTGCATTTTTCCATGAGAAACATAAGTGTATATTATTACATGGTGTGTGTATTACAGGGCTTTTTATACATATTCTGAGGATTGAGCTCAGGTTCTCCTGTTTGGGAGGCAAGCACTTTCCTAATGGGAACATCTCCCAAGTCTGTTTTTGTGGGTTTATGTGCTTGAGAATTGGATTCTCCTGCTTTTAAGACTTGTGCAAAAACTTTTAGATCTTTTACACCCCCTACACACATAAATTCATGTACACACACACACACACACACATATACATCTACACACACACATACTCATACATATGTGCACATACCACAAACACACATGGGGCTGTAGCAGCCTGGCCTTGAACTCACAAATTTTCCATCTTATCTACTATCTACTGCTGAGATCACATAAGTGCACTCAACATGTGGCAAGATATTGTTAATATATGTATGCTAAGAGAGCTAGCTCATGGTTTAGATTTTAAGTTTTCATCAAATGATTGTTTTATTCCCACGAGTAAATATGAAGGAAAGAGAATCCTTGTCTTCAAAGTTCTTTAAACAACTTGGAAATGCTGATGGATTCCACCAGGAACAAGTAGAAGATAATCTCCCGTCTTCACTAGGCAGAACTTTTTGTAATTTTCCTATTTACCAGTTATGTCTCCATGTTTGAGGTTTCCATCTGCTTTTGTTGGCATAAACTCACTGCTCCCAGACCACCAGTACTCCAATAGACCTAAATTAATTGCTAGTTTTATAGTTTTATATGCCTGAGTGATAGGGATGCCAGACAGCTTCAAAATGAAAACATGTCCAAATTCAACGAAGTTCAAAGGAAGAGATGTTTATTTATGGATTAAAGTATAAAATGACTTGCCGCTTGTAGTCTTTCAAATTGTGACAGCTCATCTTAGTAGGAGCTGGGAAAACAAGTAAGTGGGAGGCATGAGGAATTCCGCCCATGTGCCTAAGAGAGCATTATCATCCAGAGAAATGGACACAAGCTGAGAACACAGAGGGAATGCAGTTTGAGCAGGGAAAGCCTCGGGGAAGAGGGCAGAGTTTGACTGACAACCCCTCACACATCCACACAGGTGCTCACCCTGTCAGTGGGCCTTGCGAGAGAGAGCACACTGTCCATTTGTGGCAAAGCCTACTAGCTGCTGAACTTCAGTGAGAGCGTCAAACATCCGAAGTGTTGGAATGGAGGGCACAGAGATTTAAAGGAAAGCCATCCTAAAGACTTCTTTCCGTATGGTTTATGACCACTGTGTTCCCTGTACAGCCCTTCACCGGGCACCATGTTTTCTGGAATAGCAACCAGAACTGAGCAGAAGTCTTGAAGCAGACTCTGAAGTGCTCCTTGTTGCCAAGAACCTTAGCAAATCTTTCTTCTAAGCTTATGTAGAAAAATCTGATTTGTTTTCTTGACATGTGGTCTCACTACAAAGTACAAACTGGCCTTAAGTTCACCATCATCGTGCCACAGCCTCGCAAGTGGTAGGATAAGTTTTTACATTTCCTTATTTTAGATGTCAAATAGTCACTGTAAGTAATATAAGATACAGTGTGACACTTCAAAACATGTATACAATATGCTACTATCAGTAGCTAAAAGATATCTGTAACTTTAGCCATTTTCATGTGTATTGGGAGCATTCAGAATTCCTCATAGATGCTAGAATACCTCCCCATACAAAGTGGATCGATGTCTAGTTACATTTATTTCACTCCATTTCCACTTTTATTCCATCTATCTTGAGCTAATTCAACAATCTATGAATGCTGCACGGTGTCTGGTGAAAAGTAAGTATTTTCTCTTAATTTACTTTTAAATTCACGTAAAATCTCCCTCAACTTTTCGAAATCGGTTCCAGTTTCAGTGAATACAATGAAAATTTGATCTGAAAGTGGAAATGCATACCTAAATTTCAAGTTTCCTACTTATTGTCCACATGTTCATGAATAGAGTATGGGAGTTCTCAGTTCCCACTCTGTCACTGGTGAGTGGCCCTGTCGTGGGCCCTTCTGACCTTCTGCCCACTCTGCTTAACAGCAGCTGAGAGATACAAGTATATATGAAGAGGACTGCAAGAATGAGTTCTGTAAGTGTGTTTCTCTCTCACATATAGTGTCCAAGCACAGTGCTCCAGCCACCAAGCCATCTTCCACTTTGTACCACACTGTGGTAGGAGCAGCCCCACAAAGCGAACCTGTCATGTCAACTCATGAGTTTTAAGTTTCTAACTTTATAGATAGGACTTGCCACCAAGTGAGAGTGTGCAGCTTGACATGGATCCTTGGTTTTTGACGTCACTTTGAAGCTTGCTCATAATATAATGCTAGTGATATGAATAGTCAGCCACAATTGTCTAACACATTCAGTTGTAATCACAATGTTGGGAATTGAGGCTCTTCTTCTCTAGCCGCCCTTTTCCTCTGTTTCTAAATAATGTCTACTTTTTACTTGGTGTGTGTGTGTGTGTGTGTGTGTGCGTGCGTGCGTGCGTGCGTGTGTGTGTGTGTGTGTGTGTGTGTGTGTGTCTGCACCATCTCTGCACATGGAGTCCAGGAATTCAGATGCCTTACTCTATTGCTTTCCACCTTATATTTGTGAGACAGCATTTCCCACTGTACTTGAAACTTGCTGGTATCTTGGGTCTGTCTGTCTCCACCCCCCAGAGTTAGGTTTATAGACAGGGGCCACCATACTCAACTTTTACAGGGATAGAGAACATCTGAACTCAGGCCCTTATGTTTGTACAGTAACCATTTCACCTCCTGACCCTGTTCCAAGCCCAAGTTTCTAAATAACTTAATGGATATTTTAGGAGGATTGCAGTTGTGTTTTTACTACAATGAACATAAAATGATTTCAAGAAAAGTACTAGGCCTTACCTTTAATTACCATAAAAAACAAAACAACAACAGCAACAAAACTCAACCTAACAAAAACTGTGATCATGACATCTCTATAACTCCAGCTAGAGGCTGTTTTTGTTAGGGTGTAACTAATTCCCGTGTAATGAGGTATAGGTGTGAGAACTCACGATCAACTATTCCACAGCAAGGTTCTTCAATAAGCAAGCTGGCCAGCTGGCACATACCTGCTATCCACATTTCACCTGCAAGTCACCTCCTCTGTGCTCCACAGCTTGGATCACTGGGCTTTAAATACAGAATCAAAGCTACAGACAGTAGATCTAGCAAAGTCCAGGATGGAGTCAGAAGGATATCCCTAGCCTAGAAGTATTAACCTAAGATTTCTTGGCCCTCACAAGGAAGGTCTAGCTTTGTTATCCAGATATCTGATGTATGATAAACTTCAGAGTCTCTTGGGCAACCACAGAAACCATGATACCCTCACCTTGCCAAAAAACATCTTGCCAGGCTTCAAGTTCCCAGTCTTGTTGGTCAAAGCCCATGGAAGCAGTCATGATCCAGAAAATAATCACAGAAAATCTGTTAAATGGCAAATCCTTTCAGAATTTGGTGTTCAGTGGGAGATTTTCTACGAAAATTCATTCTATTTTGTTAGCCAAAGAGGTTAAAAACAGATCTTTGTTGGCTATTTAAAGGTACATTTACTATTGAAATATAAAACAAACAACTAGACTTACCTACAATTTTAACTGTGTTTTTCCTTTTCAGTCTATGCTGGTTATTTGTCATTCAAATTAAAATTTCTGAGTGGATATCTGTTGCTGTAAAATTATAAAAAAAAAATACTATCTTTTACCCCACACTAGGACCAGCACCATAGTGTCCCAAGGTATCTGGTAGATATCTTCATCTCAGTTACCCACTCTGCTCCATCCCATATCACACTGCCAATGGCTTCTCTCTGAGCCTGGCAGCAATCTCTCTACCCATCTAGTTCCCAAGGCAGGTTGCCACCATGCCAGAAATACACATCCCAATTCCATGGCGGCCTAGTGTCTCCAGTCACCACACACTCTCTTGAACTTAAGTCACCACATGGAACACACAACATAGTAACCTCTGATCCAATTGATAAGATACAATTGCCCACCTAGATATAAAAAGCCCTATACCCATCCATCCCTTAAGAACATTCATAACAACCTGTAAAGGTGCAGAGAGGAATCTTAACATCAGCCTCCATGTTCTCTCTGCAGCTTCTCTCCCCTCACTCCAGTCTCCTTCTCTCTCTAAAACTTTTCTCCCATCCATCCTTCCTTTTCATCCAACAACAGGCCTCGTTCTCTCTTGTACCTGCCTTCACCTGTATGACATCCTACAGATATCAGTTCAGACACACAACAAATGAACAGATAGCACAGTCATCAAGTAATTTCCGGAAGTGGAAAAACTCATATTAGATATAAACATCCACTGTTTATATCTTATTCTAGTTTTATTTCTGTTGCTGTGATAAAATATCCTGATAAAAAGCAACTTAGAGGAAAGGTATTTATTTTATTTTAGGACTCTAGGTTACTCTTCACTATTGTCTGAAAGTCAAGATAGGAACTTCAAACATCCAGAAACATCACATCCACAATCAAGAGCAGAGATAAATGAATGTACATGCTCATACTCACTGTTTCCCTGATGATACTCAGCTAATGTCTCCAGCCTTACGCAGTTGAGGATTTCCTGCCTAGGGAATGGCACTTCCCACAATGAGTTATGTTTTCCTATCTCAGTTAATGTAAATAGGAAAATCCCCCACAGATGCACTCACATTCCACCTCAAGTCTGACAATCCCTCAATAAGATTATTTTTCTAGGTGATTTTAGACTGTGCCAATTTGACAATTAAAGCTAAGTATCACACTTAACCAATTCCTGTCCTCTATTAAACATGGCAAGATTGGTAAGCATAAGAACAATGAATTCACTATTAGGTTAAAATATTTCAGTGTCTTCTAAATTCTAATACCTACCCCTCATCTGATCCTTATTACTATTTAGATAAGACTCTACAGTTATCAAGACGTATGGTGACATTTGCAAGCACAGTGATGCTGGCATGGAAACAAGCAGATCCCTGAGGCTCCTTGACTGGCTGTCCTAGCCAAACTTACAGGCTCCAGGCCAGTGAAAAACCCTATCTCAAAAATCAAAACAATGGCTACCAAAGAAGGACATCTGAAATTGATCCCTGACTTCCACAGGCATACACACATATGCACACACCCTCATGCACACACAAATGTGGGCAGACACACACACACACACACACACAAAATCACACAATCACACACATCTTTAAAGGTAACAGGGGGAAGCTTTGCTGCTAACTCCCTAGAATCTCAGCTAAGCTGCCGTCTCTGTCTGGATCTACAATAGATAGTACCATAACCCTGAGATCTCCTTGCTGAGACCTGTGAGTTTCCTGAGGTCAGAGGCTAGTCTCTTCTGTTAGCATAAGACCTTGCACAGAATAATGATACGGGATGTTGCCTGAATGAACAGCACTTCTTCTAATGATAAGAATGTACTCTGTGAAGATTGGAGATCAGAACTGAAAATCTGCTTTTAGGACCTAAACCATTAAGTTAATGCATATGTTCACATACCAGTCTGGCTATTTGGGCTCAGAAGACTTGACCTAAATATTAAGCAGTACACAGATGACCATAGTGCTGTCCTCATTCACATCTGCTAAAAAAGATAATCCTAGAGCCCTTGAAGTAAAACATGCCTTTTTCTTTTATTACAGAATGTTTAGAAAATACTATAAAAATGAAAGTGTGTGAGGTTGGAGATGTAACACAGTTGGCAGATTGTTTGCCCTCCACTGCATTAACTGAACACGGTAGTATACACCTGTGATCCCAGGACTCAGGAGGTGGAAACAGGAAGACCAGGAGTTCAAGGTCCTCTTTAGCTACACTGTGAGTTAGACCCCAGCTGTGCTAGCCTATCTCAAAATAGACAGATAACCCTTCTTCATAAACTGGTGAAAATACTCATGATAAGTTTGTTGAGATTGAAAGAGCCCATCTTATTGCATACTGGTACAACCATTCTGGAAATCAGTCTGGAGGATCCTCAGAAAATTGGACATTGAACTGCCTGAGGATCCAGCTATACCTCTCTTGGGCATATACCCAAAAGATGCCCCAACATATAAAAAAGACACGTGCTCCACTATGTTCATCGCACCCTTATTTATAATAGCCAGAAGCTGGAAAGAACCCAGATGCCCTTCAACAGAGGAATGGATACAGAAAATGTGGCACATCTACACAATGGAATATTACTCAGCTATCAAAAACAACGACTTTATGAAATTCGTAGGCAAATGGTTGGAACTGGAAAATATCATCCTGAGTGAGCTAACCCAATCACAGAAAGACATACATGGTATGCACTCATTGATAAGTGGCTATTAGCCCAAATGCTTGAATTACCCTAGATGCCTAGAACAAATGAAACTCAAGACGGATGATCAAAATGTGAATGCTTCACTCATTCTTTAAAAGGGGAACAAGAATACCCTTGGCAGGGAAGAGAGAGGCAAAGATTAAAACAGAGACTGAAGGAACACCCATTCAGAGCCTGCCCCACATGTGGCCCATACATATACAGCCACCCAATTAGACAAGATGGATGAAGCAAAGAAGTGCAGACCGACAGGAGCCGGATGTAGATCGCTCCTGAGAGACACAGCCAGAATACAGCAAATACAGAGGCGAATGCCAGCAGCAAACCACTGAACTGAGAATAGGACCCCCATTGAAGGAATCAGAGAAAGAACTGGAAGAGCTTGAAGGGGCTCGAGACCCCATATGTACAACAATGCCAAGCAACCAGAGCTTCCAGGGACTAAGCCACTACCTAAAGACTATACATGGACTGACCCTTGACTCTGACCTCATAGGTAGCAATGAATATCCTAGTAAGAGCACCAGTGGAAGGGGAAGCCCTGGGTCCTGCTAAGACTGAACCCCCAGTGAACTAGACTGGTGGGGGGAGGGCGGCAATGGGGGGAGGGTTGGGAGGGGAACACCCATAAGGAAGGGGAGGGGGGAGGGGGATGCTTGCCCGGATACCGGGAAAGGGAATAACACTCGAAATGTATATAAGAAATACTCAAGTTAATATAAAAAAAATGTAAAAAAAAAAAAAAAAAAAAGAAAGAGCCCATCTTATTGAGAGCTTTAAGATACCTCATATTGGCCACATTTATTCTAAAGTCTAAGGCAGAACTATCCACTATCTCCACATTAACCAGACTATCTCTGGCAACTTTTGACACAAGGCTTTAGGACCTGACCACATGATTGTGGCAGAAAGAGTTGTCAGCCCCCATGGATAGGACCAAATGCTTGTATGAAAGGAAAGGTCAAGCTTTCCTGTGATTCCTCTTAATATTTTATTCTTTGAAAGTTTCATACATTTATATGATATAAATTGATCATATCTACTGCCCCTACCTTCCTACCACAGTTCTGAGTGTCCCTCAACCTGCCTCCCTCCTAACTTTGTTTTCTTTCTCTGTTAACTACAACCTCTCAAGTCCAATCGGTGTTCCCCACTCTGTGCATGGGTGTATAGCCATTCATTCATGCTTGAGTAATATATGCCAGAGTCCATACCCCCAAAGGCAAGTAACTTTCCCTCTTTCTATAGCCATCAACTGCTAACAACTCATGCAACTGGCACAAGACCCCATCCCATCTGCACTGAGATTTTGAAAGACTTTATCTTGTATGGGTCTTTAGTAGGTACTCACAGCTGCCATAGCCATGCACTTTGACACAATGACTGTTTAGCAAACAACAGTAGTAGCTGCTACCACCCCTGTCAGGGTCTATGGACTAACTCTCGAGAGTCATGAGCTTTTTACCAGATTACAATACTGACCATAAAATTCCTCCTGTAGAATAGGTCCCAAATCCAATGAAAGAGCAGTTAGTTATCTTATAACAGTTCTGCCACCATTGCACCAATAGGCACATCTAGCCCATTAGCGTTGAAGTATGCAGGGTCCAGTGCTGGGTGAGACCACTGTTGCCTTTTCTGTCTTCCATAGCTTTTATAGCACCTTTTGAGATTGTGTTTACAAGATGCTTGGAGAGGATTTCCTTGTAAGTTCAAAGTTAATTTTTCTGTGCTCTACATCTGAAGTGACCAGTGACTGTAATTAATAGAGTCTTTTTTGTCCAGTTATGGTGAACAATTAAAAACCATGACAATTTTCGTGTTGTTTTTGGGTGCCTCTGGGACATCATTGATAAATAACTCATAGGTAAATCCATGTCTACCTAGCTCTGAGACTTTCACTGAGCCAGCATTTTGGTTACAGCATTGTCTACCTACCTATAAAGAGTTCAAATTTGTTTATATTTTATATATTACATATTATATATTTTAGGCTTTTTCGTGTATTTTTAGGTTTAGCTAACTCAATCACTAGCATCTCCTCATTCCAAAGCCCCTATCTCCAGTTAAGCATTAATCTCAAAAATTCCACCATTCTCCTTTCAATTGAGTTAATACCTGGCTCATCTTCAGTTTGGTTACACCTCTACCAAAACCTCATTTTCCCATTCCACCGCTTTCTACTTTCACTCTCTGCCCTTTCGTCCTCGGTCACATGAGGGCCAAGCTTTTCTCTCTCTTGGAAAATAAAAGTGCAGTGGTCAGAAGCCATTTTGGAATAAACTAGGCAGAGTACCTTCCAGCACTTTAAACTTCATAGACCTCAGACCTACGAGCAAATAAACTTCTTTTACTCACAAAGCACTGCATCTTGTTTCTGCTGTTAGAGCCTCAAGAACACTACAGTTGCTAGGTAACAAAATGAGTGACTGAAAAGCTAAGAGTTTATCACCTAAACTTTTAAAATTAGAAAGCAGAATTTCAATAGAAACACATAAACACTCAAAGAATGATCTGCCCGCTCAGGAGTAGTCCCATTGCCCATTGTTGAGCTCTTATAACTAAAATGATCCAAGGGTATTCAACTCTACAAGTCTGAAATGGCTCTGTCACCTTGGTGAGCCCACGTCATCAGTAGATTGAAGCACTTGCTCCCTGAAACAAAGTCTAGTGCTACTGGAATCCCACTCATCTGAAGCCAGCTGTAGCTGGAACAGTCCTACTTCACTAATAAGGAGAGCAAGATGGGAGCAGTGACAGGAAGGAGGTGCACATTTTATGCCTATATCACCCAGCTAGGGCAAGTATATATTCATTTAGATACTTTATATGAGAGTACCCAGAACTTCACATGTAGACAATGTAACAAGCTTCTTCTATTGAACTGAGTAGAAGAGCAGCTAGTACTGGAGGACTAGGAGATAGAGTGGAGAATGAGGAAGGGGAGGAGTTTAGATGGCATTTAGCCCAACATTAGGTTTCAAGTTGTTGGGGTATTTTTTGTTTGTTTGCTTGTTTTTGGTTTTGTTTGTTGTTGTTGTTTTTAGGTTTTTTTTATTTTTCTTTTCTTTTTTCTTTTTTTGAGGGAGGGTAGAAGTTTGGGGAGGAGGGCAGTCAAGACAGGGTTCTCTCTGTAGCCCTGGCTATTTTGGAACCCAGTTTGTACACCAGGTTGTCCATGAACTCACATAAATCTGCCTTCCTCAGCCTCCAGAGAGCTAGGATTAAAGGCAGAAAGCCCTCACTAAGGTGAGGTTCAAACAGCTTTAAAGAATCTCGTGTGAGTATTATCTTTAGCTTCTGCAGAAAACACAATTTTTATTAAATGTTTTTAATTGAAATAGATTCAGTGAAAATTGTATTTTTTTCTACTTAGGTCTTTAGTGTTCCTCTCTCACCAGTGTAGAAGGGAACAGTGTCCTGCTCAATTTAACAGAATTCTAAGACTATGTGACATGGTCAAGCTCCTCACCTTCCTGTTTCTCTACCTCCTTCTCTTCCCTTTCCTCCTCTTACTCTCTCCTCCTAAATTTAAACTCTTATCAGAAATAAAATAGGGGAAAGGCAGGAGTACTCTTGTACACTGTCACTGTGAGCATGAACTCTTCTCTTTTTCTCTCTTATATTTATCTCTGTACTTGTAGCATCCTCCCAGACCACAGGCAACCTCATACGTTTTACCAGAGAGCAACTTCTTTTCTGTACAAATCCAGAATGTTTTATAAGCAGCATGCAGCTGCCAGAGAAAGCCACGAGGCTTCAGAAAAATGTACCTAGAAGAAACAAATTGCTCAGTATGTACCTGTGTATGCATATGTGCATATTTATGTATTGTGTATGTGCCTATGTCCGTGAGTGTGCCCTTATTCATGTGTGTGCACGATTTTGTGTGCACGTGTGTATATGCCCACATGTATATGTCAAGGGAGTGTGCTCCTAGGTGCATGTGTTGGAGACATAAAGAGAAAAGAGGACGGAGGGGAGGAAATAATAAAAAGCCATCTGTAGTCATTCCTAAGCAAGCAGAGACTGAAATGGAATCAAAGGTTTTAATAACCCAGTGCCCAAACAAAAGCAATGCAATTGGACATAGAGAAAGGTTTTTCTATCTGTGAGGGAATGGGAAGAATAAAACAAAAGATAAGCCTGCTAGAAAAATAGATCTCTACCTTTTTTGAATTTTATTTTTATTGGATATTTTATGTATTTACATTTCATATATTATCTCCTTTTCATCGTCTCCCATCCCCCCTCCTCTTCTCCCTACTTCTATGAGGATGCTCCTACACCCACCCATCTACTCCCACCTCTTGCCCAGGCATTCCCCTACATTGGGGAAATGAGCCTTCACAGGACCAAAGGCTTTTCCTCCTACTGATGCTGGACATCATCCTTTGCTATATATGTGGCTGGAGTCATGGATCCCTCCATGTGTACTCATTGGTTGGTGGTTTAGTCCCTCGGAGGTCTGGTGGGATTTGGTTGGCTGATATTGTTGTTCTTCCTATGGGGTTGAAAACCCATTCAGCTCCTTCAGTCTTTTCTCTAACTTCTCCATTGGGTCCCCATGTTCAGTCTAATGGTTAGCTGCAAGCATCCTCGTCTGTATCAGTAGGACTCTGATAGAGCCTCTCGGGAGACTATCTCTACTTTTTTTTTCTTTCGTTTTTGCCAAATCCTAAATGTGCTGCCTATAACATTGGCAGTTTACAATGCCAATTAACATCAATCCCAGGGTCTAATTAACCTCAATCAACAAGTCTAAGTAGGTTAATTAAATAGGATTTGGCTATGCACTAAGTACAAAAATACAGCTGTCTCATTTAAATATGATTTCCGAAGGAAGTCACTATTTACCAAAGGTTTCCAATTCCCTTTCCTACAGCAGGTCATTTGGAGGCTTAGGGGCTGCTGGAGAAGCTGTGGGGTGTGAGGTCAGAGAGACTGCCTTTTGTGGATTCCTTTTTAATCCTAGGGCACAAAAATACTGACATAGCAGCAGGCAGCATAGTCTGCTGCAGTTTCCTCAGCCTCACCTCACCCCGTATTGTTTACTTGGTTTTCCTTCATGGCCTGCCCCACCCACTACACTATACATTCCCTCAGAGTACAGGCCCATCCCCTTCTGTAGTCTCCTCAGCTCCTCAAGCACAGTGTTACATGAGTACGCTCGGAGTTTATTGTTTCTCTAATGAGATTTTCATCAGAATCATTTTTTTCTCACCATCTCCCCAGTCATATTTGGATTCCTGGGTTCAGAATAAAAGTGCCTCTGTGGGAAGGCAGTAGGAAAAACTGTGCTCCCTTCCTCTTCCTTTGTTGGTGCCTTTTTTACTAGCCACCATCTCTCCATGTATGTCCCATGTCATCTATCATGGTGTCTTCTAAGCCAGTTTAGCCAACAGCTGTATCCACACCCCTGATTATACTGAAGTCAAATGGCCTCTTCAGTTTCTAAATTAGGAATTCCGCATCTGCCCGAGAGCATGGTCTTAATTTTAAATTTTGTGTGTGGGAGAGGAGGGGCATGTATATTCAAGTGCACATGTGTGTATACATACACATATATGAAGGCCAGAGAATAACTTCAAATGTCATTTAAATGCTGTCTATCTTGATTTTTTTTCTTTTTTTTTCTTCCGGAGTTGGGGACCGAACCCAGGACCTTGCGCTTGCCAGGCAAGCGCTCTACCACTGAGCTAAATCTCCAACCCTTGATTTTTAGACATATACTTTCCTGGGCGTGGGG
Source organism: Rattus norvegicus (assembly GCF_021556685.1). Taxonomy (NCBI): domain Eukaryota; kingdom Metazoa; phylum Chordata; class Mammalia; order Rodentia; family Muridae; genus Rattus; species Rattus norvegicus. The sequence continues at coordinate 63,407,811 of NC_141550.1, forward strand.
CTTACAATGTAGATTATGCTAGCTAGTTGGTAAGGGTCAATGATCCTCCTGTCTCTGCTTCCCTAGTGTTCAAATTACAAGTACACTGCCATGACTGATTTCTTTATGTCAGTTCTGGCGATCTAGTTTAGAACTTCATGCTTACACAGCAGGCAATTTATCCACTGGGCCATCTCCTGAGTCCCATGATCTCTATTTAATTATCTGTGATGCTCAGACCCAAATCTGAGGGTCAACAATCTAGTTACCAATCTTCTAAAAGAGAATAGGAGAATGTTCCTGGGCCTGAGTGCTAACATCTCAGCATCCACATAAAATGACCAGAGAGTCAGTACAGCCTTCTCATCTGATAGATAGGAAAGGAGCAGGTGAACAACTTCACCTCATGAAGGTCACAGAAGCCAGGATCACTGGCCCTGGATCACTGACCCCAGCTCACACTCACCTCTCTGGCATTTTCACATATGTCTGAATCATATAATTTGCTCCTTGCCCTCTCCCTACAAACTGAAGTATTCTTCCTCTACCCAAGTAGTCCTCATTCTATTTTCCTATCTTTATGAGATAAATCTAGATTTTACAGATCAGAGAAATCATGTTCTACTTATCTTTCTGAATCTGACTTATTTCACTTAACATTACAATCTCTAGCATCATCTCTTTTCCTATGAATGACCCCCTTTTTCCCCCTATATCATTGAATGAAACCTCATTGTGTGTGTAGAACGTTGTTGGGTTCTTTTTTTCCATTCATAGTCTGATGGAAATGATCTTGGTATGTAGACCAGCTGATGCCAAACTCATCATTCTCATTCCTTGGCACCCTGAGACCTAAGATTATAGACATGTGCCACCAAAGCCTGGTTTTTCGTTTTCAAACAGAACCCTACCTAAAGCTATCCTTGCTCTGTATCGTATGATTTTTCTTATGCAGATTTGAACACTGTGTGTTTATCCCAGATAGGGCACTGAAGATGCATCAAAGAGACAAATCTATTATGTCTAGATTAGTGAACCAATGAAGCTTTTAGAGTTACCTACAAAGGGACAACTGAGGGGATCCTTACAGCAACGCAGATGACTCAAAGGCACCTGCATTCCTAAAAAGCCCACCCACCATGGAAAATGCATTCCTGTAGCTACTGCTTAACTTTTAGGGAACACTGTTCCAGTTAGCCTTCAGAGTCTCTCCTTGTAGAAAGGCCTTCGGATCTTGAAAATTTCAGGAGCTTCCTAAGACTTGTAAATTTTGTTTGCTTCCTGAGTCTTAACTAGGAAGAAATAGCTATACAACCTCTGTCCTGAATTTTGTATAAAGTGTTCTCCACCAGCTCATGTGTAAAATGAGTAGCTTCTAACTGGTGTTGCTGTTGAGAAATTCAGAAATTTGGTTCAGGAGGGGGATCCTGGTTAGAAGCAGTAAGTAATTAAAGAACATGTTCTTGTATTATACCTAGTCTTCTCTTTTTCTTTCTTCTCAGCTTTCTCTCTCCCTTCATCCATCCTGTCAGAGGGTCAACATACTTCCCTGCCACAAGCCCCTACCACCATGATATTCTTCTCAATGCTGTGCCCTAGCAACCACTGACTAAAACCTCTGAAATCATTAGCCACAATTAATGTTTCTTCTCTTTCATCTGCTTATGTGAGGTATTTTGTCAAAAAAATTAACATATCTTAATCTGTCTAAGAGGATTTCATCCTTTGATCCCTCAGGATAGAGGTCAGAGTGATCACAACCTGTTTTTTCATCTGACTGGCCATCCTTCCTACTACCTAAACTATTTGTACTCCCATGGCCTCTGCCCTGGCAAAGCTCCCTCACCTAGCCATTCATCTCTTTTCCCAGATTGCAACTAGTTTATTCTTCTTAAAGAAAGATTCCAACCTTAATACTACTATCTGAGCCAGTACTGCCCAAAACCTTCTATAATGATATCGTTCGGTATCTGCAGACTCTAGAAAATCAACCATCAGTCCTATGGGCTCATGACCGCCTGAAATGCAGCTAGCATAACTGAGGAACTACATACATTTTTGCTTGTAAGAGTGACTTTTATTTCCTAGATGCAATTGTTATCACCGAGGCTTACTGCTAAATACCCTCAGTATTTGTAGTTCTTTCTGAACTCTGTCCAGCTGCTTCAACTCAACTTTTCTGGCTCAAATTCCTCTCCAAGCTGACTGATTCAAACTGACTTATCTCAGCTTCTGATTGAATTGCTCTGCCTGGCCTCAAATTAACTCTGGCAATCTGTTCTAATCTTGTGGCTCATTCTCATTCTCTGGCTTATTCTGTCTTCACCTGCAACCAATCTTTGTAAAACTGTCTCAGTAAAACTGCTCCCTTTCCTCCCTGCACTGCTCTCTCCTAAATTACCTCTCTTAACTGTGTTCTTGTGAGAATTGGGAATATCCTATTTTAAACTCATTCTGTCAAATCTTTCTCTGATATGTCACTTTCTCTTCCTCTCAATTAGACATCACTTTCAAAAATGGCTGATTTCCTTTTACAAACTAACCTTACCTACATTGTTTGGGATTAAAGATGTTTACTAAGGATGCGTCTGTATTCCAGTCAGAGGGATTAAAGGTATGTGTATATTCCAACCAGATCACATAGACCAGGAAGGTATTGGGATATGATCCCTTTGCCAGAGTATCCATTAAAATTCCTCTACATTTTCTATATTATCTTATTTTATTTTTGTTTTAATGGATACTTGTTTGCTACTTTACTGCACATTACAGTCTTAAGCAAAGGATTCTGTTAGTGGAATGTTGCTTTTTCTTTCTCCATTCTTACCTTTCACAAAACCAGGAATATGGCTGTTTTGTTCACTGCTGCAAGTGCCTATTCCTACAAAAAGGTTTAAAATAGGTGCATAAAGGATACTTGGAAGTGATGAAGAGGGTATTAGTCAGAGATCTCTAGAGTCACAGAACTTACAGATAGTCTCTATATAGTAAAATTTGTTGTGATAACTTACAGTCTGTAGTCTAAATCCCCAACAATGGTCAGCAATGAACTACAAGGATCTAGCAGTTGCTCAGTCTTATGAGGCTAGTAAATTCCAAAAGATGTGTCAGCAAGTAAATGAAAGCAGGCTAAGAAGAGTAAATTTTCCTTCTTCCAATGTCCTTGTGTAGGTTTCCAGAAGAAGGTTTGGCCCAGATACATACCTTTAATCTGGGCCAAAGTATGTACCACCACATCTGGATGTGGGACTTGTTTTGTCCCAGGCTGACCTTGAACTCAGAGATCTCCTTAGTCTCCCAAGACTCATAGCCACTGTGCCTCAAGATAACCATACCAGGATCCAGGTCAGAAACTTGTATCTTCCAGCTTCAAGATCTGGATCACAGGTGAGCCTACAATTTCTGGATTGTAGTTCATTTCAGATATAGTCAATTGACAACCAGGAATAGGCATTACAAGGAGTAAGTACTCTATCTGCCTCACTGCTTCCTATTGTCCAAGAACTGCTGAAATCTACACTTTGCAAAAGGCTATAGAATATATAATAGCACATAACAAGTGGTAGGCTTTAAAAAAAAGCCTTCCCAAGAATGTATTCTCACATGCCTTTATTTACACTTTGCATACAGAAAGGATTGTTATTCTTTGGATCTCACACTACAAAATGCCACTTATCACCTCTAACAGGTGCCTGGTTACAGTGGAGTTGATGGATGGTTGTTTTTCTCACATAGAGTCTCTTACTTAGACATCAACACACGACTATCTATTTCTTCAGCTCCAGCTCTGGCCTATCTTGACTTTCTGTTCTATGAAAACAACATATATTTTCCAGCTCACTTGTTTCTCAACCCAGAGTTGAATCTCACCTGGCTTTTATCCAGTGTGGTCTTCTTTTTCACATGTGTTTTAGTCACATTTTATCTCCACATATAAGGAAACATGATAGTAGTAGAGAATAGAGGTCAGAGAAGCAGGCATCAGGAGCTTCTGTTTCTTTAATGCTAGTTATATTACTCTACCTGGGCATCTCTGAGTCCACATTAAAAAAAAATAGAGTGGCTGTAGCCATCTCTTGGTATTTGATAAAAGGATATGTCTAAGAGTGTCTTCAAAAAAATAGTTTTGGACAAATGTAAAATTTTAAATTGGTGTATAGCTGAATCACTAAAGTTTTATGGTATTTTTTGGTGTAAAATACTGTGTTCAAGCTGGGCATGGTGGTACATAGCTGTTAACCTAATACTCAGAGGTTGAGGAAGGAAGATTAGAAATTCCTGTCCAGCCTTGGATATATAGTAAAACTTTGTTTCCAAAAAGTACCAACGAATATAGTCATGTGTGCGTGTGTGTGTGTGTGTGTGTGTGTGTGTGTGTGTGTGTTAACTTCATTTATTATAAAGTAGTAAGCAAAATGTCCATATTAGAAAGTGAAGTTACAATAATGAATTAATGAATGAGACTCACATAGTTCTAGAATCCATGACCTCATTCTACTTTATCTGTAAACAATAGTTTTAAGCAATATAACATATTACATGGTGATATGTAAATTGCAAGTTTTTATGAATGCCAGAAAAAGAATTAACTGATGGGGCAGACAAGACAGCCTGTGCAAAGATTCTGAGGTGTAAAAGAACATGGACACATGAACTACTAGAGATTCAAAAGAGCTCGGAACCAGGAGCCAGAGATAATGGGTGTGTAAGAAGAGTGGCATTGGAGCTAGATATGGGAAAAGTAGAAAAAAGAAGAACCTGGGAAGACAGGCAGGGCCAGATGAAGTGGAAAGTTTAGAACAGTTTTAGCCAAGGTCAATGAGAAACCATAGAGGTATTCCCAAATCCCCACTGAAGTGTTCCTAAAATAAAGGTTGTAGGGTTATAGAGATGGGACTGCACTTAAGAACAGTTAGTGCTCTTTTAGAGGACCCAGGTTTAGTTTCCAGCACCCACATGGTATCTTACAATTGCATGCAACTCTGGTTCTAAGGGATTCAATGGCTCTTCTACCCTACTTAGGCTCCTTTATGCCCATGGTACACATGCACACACTTAGACACACACACATACACACACACACGCACACACACACACACACACACATAGAATAAAATAAATATATGTTTTGTAAAGGCAGGTATGATGGTTTGAATATGCTTGAATATACCGTATATCACTGTAGGGGTGGGCTTTGAGACCCTCGTCCTAGCCACCTTGGAAGACACTCTGCTCCTGGCTTCCTTTGGACAAAGATGTAGAACTCTCAGCTTGTCCAGTGTCATGCCTGCTTGGATGCTGCTGTGCTTCCTGCCATGATGAAAACTGACTGAATCTCTGAACCTAGAAGTCAGCCCCAAATAAATTGTGCTTTATAAGAGTTGCCCTTGTCATGGTGTCTGTACAGCAGTAAAAGCCAAACTAAGAAAGCAGGTCAAAGAAACAGACATGATTTCCTAGAAGATTCATCTGGAATCCCTCTGGAGAGTAGATTGGAAGAGAACAAGAACACATCAGAGCCTCATGCAGGGCAAGAAGTAGTCTTAATCTAACCTATAGCAATGACAAAGAAAACAAAGTAAATGGGCCCACTCAAGAGCTACCTAATTGGCAGGATATATAGCTCAGTAGTTAGGTGCACATGTTAATCTTGCAAAGGACCCAGATTCAATTTCTGACACCTACATGATGGTTCAAAACCATACTTAACTCAGTTGTATGGTATTTAATGTCCTCTTCTTACTTCCACAGGTAACAGACACACATACACCTGCAGGCAAAACACTCATACATGTAAAATTATAAATGGAAAAAGTAAGAGCGATCTAGTAGTACAACTGCAAGGCCTCTGCGTTGACTGTCCTAGTGGAAGGGAAAGGAATAATAACAGTTATAACATGGTACACAATAAGCTATATAACACCCATCACTTGCCAAGCCAGTTCTCAGCATTTATTATAATGGCTAAGTTATAACTGCCCTCATTTTACTAATAAAGGATCAGCAATTGATTTTACAAATACTAGAAATACTGAATGGAGGATCCAATATTTCAAGTCACATAACCATCTCCAGAATCTATGTGGACTCAACTTCAATGTGACATAGTCTCTCGTATCAAGAGTGAACACTGGAACTTACTCCCTACTATTAGTCACAATGACAGGAATGCTGTATGAAAACCAGACTCCTGTGTCAGTCCCGAATAAAAAACAGTATGCCCTGAGTCTTCAATAGTCCTAAAGCTCTGTAAAAGTCACATTGGTCGGCAGAACAGAAGACTGCAATAATATATAACTAAAGCCAGGAGCTAAAATTGGAAGCCAGAACTATGTCCTGCAACTCCAATCCACCTTTTTTTTTTTTTTTTTTTTGGTAAATAAAGCTTTATGGGAATACAGCTAAAACTATTAATTTTCCCACCACCCATTGCTGTTTTCATGCCCTTGTATCGAAGATGAGTGGTGAGAACACTAACCACGCAGCCCACACAGCTTAAACATTAACTTATCTATCCATTGCCAGAAAATCTCGAACAATCTTAGTTGATAGAGTCATTTCGAGATAGATTGTGGAGAAAATCACCACCATGGCAAAGGCAAGAAAGAGAAGAAATACTAGAAAGAGACATCAGACAAGCTCTCAGAAAATGAAAAGGGGAAGTAAAAATGGAGGAAAGGAAGGACTAAGCCACCTCAGGAACCAAAGGAAGAAAGTCCCAAGAAGAGATTTGTTATGCTAAAATCTACCCAGTGAGCAAATAAGAGCATTTAAAAATGTCTCTTGGTGGATAGAGGGAGAGAAACCCCGTGCCCCCCGAAAGCTGGAAGCTAAGCTGAGCACCTAAGGGAGAAAGAAGAAAGGGGTGAGGAAACAGCGCCACAGCATCACGAATCCTGGATTGACAGCAGAGGACGAGAGTATAGCCATAGCCACCACGAAAGCGGTAAGTATCCTAAAAGAACTCAAGGCTAGTGGTGGTGCAAGCAAAAGGCGTGGATAAACTGCCTAAATAGAAGTGGGGAAGGTTAGCCTTTCAGGAATATAGCTGTGAATGCTAAAATGTGGATTTCTTTGGATTAGAATGTAACTCTTAAGAATGTGACCATAAATGTTCAGTAGTCATCCACTTGTAACATTGAAAGACCATATCTGAGTGGACCATGAAAATCCCATCAGAAAAAGCGATCTGAATTCTAGAAGAACCCAAAAACAGGAAGCTGAGAATGATCTACATTCTACTATTATGATGTAGTCCTTGCAGAGCTATAACAAAAAGAGAGGCCTGTATGTAGAATGATTTCTAGACATATTAATAGAAAAATAGCACTGCAAAATCATCACATAATGTAAATACGACATGGTAGTATTTATAAGGTCAAAGACACAATTCAAAGTATTTTTATCTACAGGAAGTATGTGGTGAGGACAAGTGTCTCCTAAACATGTTTGTGATGAAGGTTTTGTCTGTAGGCTGTGGTAGTATTAGGAAATGATACAGATCTCAAAAGGGGATCTTACTGGAACACCTGAGGTCATGCTTTTAGAGTATATTAAAATGTCAGCTCCCCTTCCCCAGAAACCATGAGGTGAACATCTCCAGCTATATTCTCCCTGATGCAATGCTCTTCCTCAGCAAAACCCAATGGCATCAGGGACACTAACCATGGATTGGAGTGTTTTAGGTATTTTGCCACAGTAGCAGAAAGCTGGGGAACAGCAGATGTATCTTTGAAGAAAAGATCAGATGCATCATTGTTTTTATCTGGCGAGGAGAACCAGAATATGAGAGATAGCAGCAGAAGAAATTCATTGAAAATTTGACCCAGCTAGGCAAATTAATTAATAAAACCATTGACTATATTTTATCTGAGACATGGCCCTATGTATACCAGATTGGCCTCAAAACCACTATGTAGCTGTGTGTGAGCTTAAACTTTGAATCCTCCTGCCTCTACCTCCCCAGTGCTGTGATTACCAGTGTGAGTTACCATGTCTAGCCTTTGCAGGATTGACAGTGCCAGACTTCAGGCATGCTAGACAAGCATTCCACCAACTAAGCTATGTCCAGCCTCTGATTTAAATTTTTTTAAAGGAGATAATGGTCATGCTTTATTTTTTCAGCATTTAGAGGCTTAAGATGGTTACTATCTCTTCTTAACAGAGTGTCTTAACAAAAGTCTTCAGAAATTTTAAAAGTTCTCCTCCATCTCAAAAGTACTTACATAATCCTGTATATTTTATCCAGATAACTTTAGACTTAGTTACTAAAACTTTGGTCAACAAAATTATTTATGTATGGGAAAAAACTAAAACCAAAACAACTTCACTATGTATGTGTCACTACTGGTTGAACACTTATCTCTTAAAGTTCCCTTAATTTACAGATACAGCCTTATATTTATAATTTCTTGGCAACTTTTATTTATTCATTATTCTTCAAAACACCCACAAGAGTTAGTATATTGGAGGAGTGGAAATAAGGTATCAGGAACTAAGTGAATTCCGTATTAGGATGACTAGGTAACACATCATTAGAATCTGAAGGTTTGGTTTCCTGTCAATAGCATTAAATTGAGAGTCAGGATCACGAGCAGAGCTTTCTGTGTATCAGGCTCCCAGCAAATGCTCATTAAGAATCTATTGCATGGTGGAAAGCACAGGAGAAATGAGTTTGCAGTGTGCCTTCTCATTCCCAAAGATAAGTGTCTGCTGGGAGAAATGAGACATGTAGAGTCACGGATATCATTATGTAGGCTACAGCTCTCGAGGCAATTAGCTTCCAGTGAATAATACGGTCAAAAATGCAAAGAAAACAAGATATTTCTAGTTGCAGTACTTTAAAAAGTGTTAGCTGGGAGTACTTAAGACACGATGAACAAGTAGAGGAGATGTTTTTATTAAACAGATTGCTCTAGAAACCAACAAACTTCCAGTAGGAAACTATGTGCCAGAGCTCATCTTGACCATGTTGTTGCATAAAAACCAAACTGCCTCATTTTTTATCTTTGTGTGTAGCCAAGAATTGTTCCATCACCCTCCTTCCCTACAACCCAGTATTCTCTCCCTAATTCCACTCCCTTGCCCATCAAAGCCCCCCAACACAAGCCCCAGGGACATGTAGAAAGATGTTACCTGTCCAAGTTCCTCTATTACCCCACCAGTCCTGAAGACACCACTGATAGGAAGCCTTCTGCGCCATCCCAGTCCTATGTAGGACCTCACAAATTCCTCAGGTCCTCTCAAATACATTCAGTTCTCTGTATTGCCATATCCCCACACCTCCCTTCCTAGAATGAAAATTTCATTCACTTTTATTTGGAACTAGGTTGCTGCCAGTTTCAGGGACAGTTTTCTATGGTGCACACCTATGCTAAATCAGACCATGTAGCTTGTTTTATCCCAATTTAGTCAAGTCAGCTTACCACCAGCTGTCTGTGATTTGTGTGTTGTCAAACTGAATCAGGATTACATGTCCCTGTCACCTCAAGAAGAGAAGACTCCAATGTCTTTCCATGGTGTGCTATTCTTTTTATTTGCATGGAAAAAATACCTGAGAAGAAGCAATTTATAGAAGCTTGTTTGGGTGTGGAGTGCAAGGGAAACAATCCATCATGGAGGGGAAGGCATGGCAGTAGGGGCAGGAGACAGTGTGTCTCATTATATATGCCTCAGGAAGGAGAGAGAGTGACAAGGGAGTAGAGTCAGGCTATAAAACTTCAAGGCCCACCCCAAGGACCACTTCATCCAATGAAGCTCCACTTGCTAAAGTTTTCACAACCTCCCCAAATGGGAACCAATAGTTTAAACACATGAGCCTGTGGGGGACATTTTATATTCAGACCATACCTGGGTATACCTGTCTGGCTTTCGCTAATGCTGAAGACACTTTTTCCCAGTTTATCTGCAACTTGTAAAGGTTCTCAAACCTATGGCCTTTTGCTTGCCTCAACAGTACTTGTACCATCTAAACCATTTTCACCACTATAAATCAACTAAGCTTAGAGGAATGGAGATGCTAGCTGAGAGTGTGATGACTTATACACTTTAGCATTTTATAAATGTAATTTGGTGTACCATTGACTACCAGAATGAAAATAGCCTTCTCCATCACTTTATTAGTACAAAATGAAAGATATTCAGACTCTAAAGAAGGTAATTGTCTTGGAGTAACTTTTCAGTTTCTCTTCTCTCTTGACTTTTTTTGGGGGGGGGGTATTATTCCTGTTGTTGTTGTTGTTGATGATGATGATGATGATGATGATGATGATGATGATGATGGTGTTGTTGCTGCTGCTGCTGCTGCTGCTTTTGCGGTTGTTGTTTTGGAAATAGGAAAAGTAAGTGACAGAAAACACTGGTGAACCTTGACTTTTGTAAGATGAAGTCTCCCGCAGGCCACAGAACTTCATAAAGAACAAATTAACTTCACCTTTGCCGAAGTTATCAAACAAGCTCAGTTTATTCTATTCATTTGGAGAAACTTGTACCTGACAAATATAATTATACCTGATAGATTCAGTAAGTTTAATCTGGAAAAGAACAAAAAATGCCCTTTCTAATATTATACCAACAGATAATAATAACTTGCTATTATACCAAATGAATTTTAGTTCAAAAGGTTCAAAGTAGAGCAACAGTATCTAGCCTCCTTAAGTGTGTGTGTGTGTGTGTGTGTGTGTGTGTGTGTGTGTGTGTGCCCTAAATATGGTGCAGTCAAGTCATCAGGTGGTGAGTGAGATGTGGTAGGAGTCAACAAGTTTTACTTACAGCGGCTGGAGCCACTGACTTTGACATCTGTCACACATTTCCATCATTGCTGCAGGAAAAAATCATGAGGTACTATTCACAGAGACTCCAGGAAGTGTAATGTGACAGCAGAGTGAACAAACACTGTCACTTCAGACCCTGAAAAGCAGCAAGCTCTGCATGGTGGAGGAGTTCCAGCAAATTCCCTGCCTTTCAGTGGCACGAGAGCCACGTCTTAGAGGCATTGCACTATTGGGAATCAACTCCCTTCCACAGCTGTGCCACTCTTTAAGGCCACAATAGTGTTGGGAGATTATTTTTAATTCAGCAGCAAGCTCAGTAGAAATGACTGTATGAAAACCAGTCACTTTCTCTGAAGCCTGCAGAATAAAGAAGAAACATGGAGTGCAGGTACAGGGCTATTGCAGAGAATTTGTGCACACAGAGAATAGAGACGGTTAGTGATGCCAGACCCTGACTAGTGGAATGACTGGGTCAGGAGAAGAAAATGAGTTTAAGTGAGGTAGACCATGGGAGATGACTGGACCCTTTCAAAAGAAGGTCAGTAGACTGATATGAGTGCAAACAAGTGTTTGGAGCACCTCAAATTTAAGAAAACAGAGGTAGTAACATATTCACAGGTTCAACGTGTTTAAATGGCACAAAGAACTATGATATGTTAGGCAGAACAAGAGATCTAATTACTTTAGTAGACATATGTTCAAGTCATTTCTCTAATCTTCTGTGAATCAATGTTTCTCTATGTGTGCGCACATATATGTAGAGGACTGAGGTCAACCAATGATGTTGTTCCTCATGTGCTGTCTACCTTGCTCTTTGAGACAAGGTTTCTCACTATCCTGGAACTGACGAGGAAAATAGGCTGACCAGTCAGCAAGATCCAGGGATCTTCCTGTCTCTGCCTCCCCGTGGCTGTGATTACAAGCGCATTCCAACTTGTATCGTTCTGCATGTTCTGTGGATTGAAGATTCTTCCTGTTGACACGGAATGCATTATTCTCACTGAGCTACCTCTTCAGCTGAGAAATTAAAGCTCTTAGGCTTCCTGAGGCAGTTTCCTTGTCTATCATAATGATCATAAACTGTCTTTCAGGTCTAGCGGACATGGAAGATAAAGACTTTTTAAGTCAAGAGCAGCAATTACCATCTGTAGATTCAATTCCAGTATAAGTACGTAGCCTATGTGAGTATAGAGCCTACGTGAGGCTAGTGGCATTTTCCTTGAAGAAGCTCTCTGGTAATATCAACAAGTTTCCTATTTGAGTACTGGAATCTAGTACATACTGACATCAAATACTACCAAGGACCATGTGTCTGGCCAACTCTCTCTCCTTTCTTCCATTCAGTATTTGCTCTGTGCAATACACATAATTACTACCTTCATGATGAGTCACGGTAACACAATATCAGAGAGAAAAGAGGACATAATAGAAAGTATTAGCCTCATGTTGAATATCATTCATAGGCTAACCAGCCTCTGACACACTGGGCAAGCACAGGGAACCATTCAGGTTGCTCTTCGTCATTCAAATGTCTTGAACTGAACCTTTGGATGAGTGTGACAAAGTATTGGTCTCTGAAGGAGCTATTATGGAGTCTGGGCACCGCTCTGAGGCATTCTTCCTCCACTGTGTCCCATGTTTGTATCTTAGGGGTCTCCTCCATTCATGTGGAAGCTACCTTGGCAAGATTAGAGTCTGGCAGACTGGCTGCGTGACAGGAAGACCTTCCCTCTAAAGCTTGTCTTCTAGTTTGCTTTCTGCTGCTGTGACAAACACCATGACCAAAAGTAACTCGGCGAGAACCAGTTTATGTTATTTACCTTCCAGGTAACAGTCATGACTCAGAAAAGTCATGGCAAGAACCCATAGCAAAAAAAAAAAAAACCGGAGCAAAAGCCATAAAGGACATCTTATTGGTGTGTCTTCTCTGGCTGGCTCAGCTTTCTTTCTTTTTTTTTATTGGATTATTTTTTATTTACATTTCAAGTGTTATTTCCTTTCTCAGTTTCCCAGGCATAAGCCCCCTATCCTATACCCTGTCCCTTCTTCAATAAGGGTGTTCCCCCCCTCATCCGCCCCCTTCCCCCCCCCCGACATTCCAGTACACTGGGGGACTCTAACTTTGGCAGGACCAAGTGCTTTTCCTTCCATTGGTGCCCAACAAGGACATCCTCTGCTACATATCCAGCTGGAGCCATGGTTCAATCCATGTATGGTCTTTGGGTATTGGTTTTGTCCCTGGGAGGTCTGGTTGGTTGGCATTGTTGTTCTTATGGCATTGCAACCCCTTCAGCTCTTTTAATCCTTTCTCTAATTCCTCCAATGGGAGGTCCTGTTCTCAGTTCAGTAGTTTGCTGCTAGCATTAGCCTCAGTATTTGACATGCTCTGGTTGTGTCTCTCAGGAGACATCTATATCCAGTTCCTGTCAGTATGCACTTCTTAGCTTCATCAATCTTATCTAGTCTTGGTGGCTGTATATATATGGGCCACATGTGGGGCAGACTCTGAATAGCCATTTCTTCAGTCTCTGCTCCAAATTTTGCCTCTATATCCCCTCCTATGAATATTTTTGATCCCCCTTTTAAGAAGCAGTGAAGCATCTGCATTTTGGTCATCCTTCTTCTTGAGCTTCATGCAGTTTGTGGATTGTATCCTGGGTAATTCGAGCTTTTGGGCTAATATCCTCTTAGCAGTGAGTGCATACCAGGTGTGTTTTTCTCTGATTGGGTTACTTAACTCAGGATTATAATTTCTAGTTTTAATCCATTTGTCTATGAATTTCATGAAGTTATTGTTTTTGATAGCTGATTAGTACTCCATTGAGTAGATGTACCACATTTTCTGTATCCATTCCTCTGTTGAAGGTCATTGGAGTTCTTTCTAGATTCTGGCTATTATAAATAAGGCTGCTATGAACATAGTGGAGCATGTGTCTTTGTTGTATGTTGGAGTATCATTTGGGTATATGCCCAGGAGAGGTATAGCTGGGTCCTCAGGTACTGCAATGTTCAGTTTTCTGAGGAACCTCCAGACTGATTTCCAGAGTGGTTGTACCAGTTTGCAATCCCACCAATAATGGAGGAGTGTTCCTCTTTCTCCACATCCTTGCCAGCATCTGTTGTCACCTGAGATTTTTATCTTAGCCATTCTGATTGGTGTGAGGTGGAATCTCAGGGTTGTTTTGCTTTGCATTTCCCTGATGACTAAGGATGTTGAACATTTCTTTAGGTCCTCTTTGGCCATTTGATAATCCTCAGCTGAGAAACTTTTGTTTAGCTCTGTACCCCATTTTTAATAGGGTTATTTGGCTCTCTGGAGTTAAACTTCTTGAGTTCTTTGTATATTTTGGATATTATCCCTCTATTAGATATAGGATTGGTAAAGATCTTTTCCCAGTCTGTTGGTGGCCGTTTTGTCCTAATGACATTATCCTTTGCCTTAGAGAAACTTTGCAGTTTTATGAGGTCCCAGTTGTCGATTCTTGATCTTAGAGCGTAAGCCATTGGTGTTTTGCTCCAGAAATTTTCCCCAGTGCCCATGTGATCTAGACTCTTCCCCACTTTTTCTTCTATTAGTTTGAATGTATCTGGTTTGATGTGGAGGTCCTTGATCCCTGAGATTCTTCACTCTCTTCTATACTTATTATCCTTAGGTTTGATCTTCTCATTGTGTCCTGGATTTCCTGGATATTTTCGGTTAGGAGCTTTTTGCATTTTACATTGTCTTTGATGGTTGTGTTGATGTTTTCTGTGGTATCTTCTGCCCCTGAGATTCTCTCTTCTATCTCTTGTATTCTGTTGGTGATGCTTACATCTATGACTCCTGATCTCTCCCCTAGGTTTTCTATCACCATGGCTGTCTCCTTTTGTGCTTTCTTTATTTTTTTCTATTTCCTTTTTTACATCCTGGACAGTTTTTTTCAATTCCTTCACCTGTTTGGTTGTGTGCTCCTGTAGTTCTTTAAGGGGTTTTGTGCTTCCTCTTTAAGGGCTTCTACTTCTACTTGTCCTGCGCCTGACTGCTCCTAGGTCCCTGGGCCCAGGGGACACAGATGGCACTAGACGATTTCCACTTGGGTCAGGAATGTGGGCATAGATTAGTCTCCTCTGAGTTCTCAGTAGTGTCTGCCCTTCTGAGGGTCCAGCTCTCTCCCACAAGCGATTTGTGTACAGGGAGCTGTGTGACCAGTTCAGTTCAGTTTCAGGTGTAGGCTGGAACCAGCAGATTCCTAAAGCTGACTGCCCCTATATCCCTGTATCTAGAGGCACTATGCACTTTTCTCTTGGGCCAGGGATGTGAGCAGAAGTTGGCAGAAATGCCTGTCTGTCCTGGGGTTTCAGGATTGTCTGCACTTCTGGGAGTTCAGCTCTCTCGTCCACATGATTTGGGTGCAGGAACTCAGCTTGCTTTCTTTCCCTTTTATTTTTTCTTTCCTTTTCCTTTTCTTTTTTAAATATTTATTTATTTATTTATTTATTTATTTATTTATTTATTTATTCACTTTATTTCCCAATTGCAGCCCCACTATCCTCCCAGTCTCCCTCACACTACCCCTCTCCTCTGCCCTTCTCCACTGAGAAAAAGGATCCCTACTCCCCCTCCCATGCCCTGTACCAACCTTCTCTGGTTGACATCAAGTCACTACAGGACTAGGTACAACCTCCCCTACTAAGGCCAGACAAGGCAGCTCAGTTAGAGGAACTGGATCCACAGCAGGCAGCAGAGTCAGTGACAGCCTTTTCTCTAGTTGTTGGGGAACCCACATGAAGACCAAATTGCTATATATGGGACGTGGAGAATAGGTCCAGCTTTCATATGCTCTTTGGTTGGTGGTTCTGTCTCTGAGAGCACCCAAGCATCCAGGGTAATTGACTCTGTTGGTCTTTTATATGGAATCCTTATCCTCTCCAAGTTATTCAATCCTTCCACATGACTGTCTGAACTCTATCTAATGTTTGGACTTGGGTGTCTGGATTTGTTTCAGTCAGTTGCTTAGTGAAGCCTCTTAGAAGACAGTTATGCTAGGCTTCTATCTGCAAGCATATGAGAGTATCATTAATAGTGTCAGGTATTGGTTCTTGTTCATAGGATGGGTCTTGTTCATAGTTGGGCCAGTCATTGGTTGGCCATTCTCTTAGTTTCTGCTCCATCTTTCATCCTGCACTTCTTGTTGACAGGACACATTTTGGGTTGAAGGGTTTGTGAGTGGGTTGGTGTCCTTACCTTTCCTCTGAAAGTCCTGCCTGGCTTTGAGAGATGGCTACTTTAGGCTCCATACCTCCACTGTTAGGAGTCTCTGCTAGAGACACCCTCATAGAGACTCCCTTGAACTTTCCCCATTCCAGGTCTCTGTCATGTCTGCCAATTTCTGTTCACTCTCCTGGCCCTCATTTCAAACCAAATAACTCAGCTAGTTTTTTTCTATAGCCCAGGCCCACCTTCCTGGAGATGTTATGTCTACAGTAGACTGGACACGCCTATATCAATTAGTAATTAAGAAAATGCCTACTGGCCAATTTTATCAAGGCTATTCTTCAATTGAGGTTCCCTCTTCCCAAGTGACTCTGGGTTCTATCAAATTGACAGCTGTAACTAAGACACATTGCATCATAAAGCTCAAAGCTGAGAAAAGATCAGCCCTATCACTGAAAAGGGCCTCTGTCCAGTCTATAAAAAGCAAAGAACACTGGCCATGCAACCAAGCTAAGTTTATTACAAACAATCCTTCCTACAACAATCAGAGTCCCCAAGCACAGTTCCTTCCTGCGACTGGAGGATCCACACCTAGTGCGGACCTGACTCTGCCACCTGCTGCCCTCCTGCCAAGAGGGGCTTGGGTGGGTTTTGTCCTGTGCACCACCCAGCCTGGTGGTATTTTCTAATACATAAGGATGTTCAGTCCCAACAGCTCCCAATCTTTCCCTTTCAGACAGGACTTCTACAGGCCACTGCCCACAGCTGTACCTACCTCCTCGACTTCAGCGGTTTTTTTCCTGAGTCCCCAGATGTGTTGATTTCCAATATGTTCTCTTCAAAACTTTCTCTGTCTCTCTGTCTTTCTCTGTGTCTCTGTCTCTGTCTCTCTGTCTCTCTGTCTCTGTCTCTGTCTCTCTCTCTCTCTCTTTCTCTCTCTCTCACCCCACCCCCACCCCCTCTCATTCCTGCTACCATCACAATGTTTCTTAGTGTTTGGGACCTAAATTACGCTTTTTTAACCTTTGTATCTCATGTGTACACTCAGTTCAAATGTGAAACTTATGGAGAAATCAGAAATAATGGTCGACACCTGCAATCCATCACTTAAGAGGCAGAGGTAACAGCACTATCTCTCATGTTCTAAGCCAGCCAGGGATACTTAACGAGACCAATCTGCCTCAAACAAATTAAATCACAATTTATTATCTAATATAATAGATATTTTATGTTTAAAATATCAAATTCTTGTGATAATTTTAATAAGTCATCACTATTTTATAACCCAAGAAGACTCAGAGCCACTTGTGTAAAAGCATATTGCTATTCCTACCTGAGTTTGGAACAGGATGGTTTTGTGAATAGCCATAACTGCGCAGAGAAGGCACTCAATAAGTTAATTTTAATTTAAAGAATGGAAGAACAGATGTGTTGAGATGATGCTCACTGGCACATATCCTGACGTTCAATGGCTATACACCATCTTGATTTGAGGGAACAAGAAAACAGGAAAGGCATTGCTCAGAGTGATTACACTGTGGCACTTTCATCATGCCAAGTAGAAGAATGTGCCTTGGGACTGACAAACAGCTCCTATCCTCACAAAATAAAGAGTGGAAACAACTGTCAATTAAAGCCAATAAAAAAGCAAGCAAGCAAGCAAAGAAACAAATGAAAATTTAGCTAGCAAGATGAACCACTAAGAGACACCATGTTTGTATGCTCAACATCTTGACATTGTCATGCATAGGACTGAGAAACTACCTCTCCTGGGCAGGTCAGCCTTAGAGAAAGTTGTCTGGTGTTCATGGGGCTTCTGGTGAATAACGTCTTGGAGAATCACCCATTTCTCATTTTTACTGATACCCAACCCAAAGTCACAGGTTTCTCATTTGAAAACTGCACCTTTACTATTGAGTAGCACTTTCCCTTGAAGTGGCCGCCTGACACTTGTGAAGAGTACTCAGGTGTGCACACTCTTCTGTCAGCCATCACCCATGCTGGGGTGGTCTTTGCAGTGATACAGAACCTTTGGGTTATCCGCACTCATTGCTTCACTGAGCTCAACTTTGGCATCATTACTTTGATCTGCTACTTGTTCACAATCTGCAATGCATAGACATGTTTCCATATCTCCCAAAGAACAGTCACAGAATACTTTAAAATGAGTGTTTCCAGTTAGAATTGCACGATGAGGATGCCTAATTGTCAGCCTGTACACTGGCTTTACACAAACTTGAGATCGCCTTGCGAATTCACCTGGAGCAACTGGTCAGCACTTTATTCCCAGGTCTATCCTCTCTTCTTACTTGCTTCTTCCCTCATTCCTTCCTTTCACTGAATTTGTCACCACAAGCAGTCTTTGTTTCATTTATAGACTTATAAGGTAGGGAATTATGGTACAGTATCTGCTTGTTAAATATTGGTTTTCTAGAGGCCTGAGACTTCTATCAGGAAGAGTTCTCTTAACAACCAGCCTTTTCCTGTGACTAGGCATCCTACTATGGACATATCCTTGACCCTTCTAATCATTTTGCAGTTGGTTTCCATGTGATACAATGACAGCAGCTACATGCCTCACACATGGAACCCGGAGTCTTATTGTTACTCTCTAGAAAAACAAAAGCACATACCCCCTTGAAATAACTTCACTTTTCATGTAGTCAATCATCTATGTAATCTTGACTCTTTGAGAGAGTGTCTTGCAGGAGCTCTTGTTGGACACAGTAATTATATTCTTTAAAAAACATAAAAAGGCAATAGGAGCTTTTATGCTGTATGGATAACCTGGCTAAGCACCATCCCAGAAGCAAGGGGGTTCAGTTTGATTAGTGAACATCACACTTTCCACTGTGAAATAAATAGTTCTCCAAATGAGTGACTTTAATGCCAACATGATGAAGGAAAGACAGGGCTCTACTTTCCATGGTGATAAACATGTTTATCCATATGGTACAGGACCTAACTAGAATATAAATCAGTGTAGGTTATACACAGTCTGCATGTGCAAGATGAACCACTAAGAAGAGACACCATGTTTGTAGGCGTCTAATATACTAGTCCATGACTAGTGTTTTCATGGGCAATGATGAAAAAAAGCCTGCATTGTCTCTTGATTATATCTTACTGTCTATTTCCATGGGGTTCAGTGGCTACCAATAATTCCAGAATCCAGAAAAGCAGTGAAAGAGCCCCCACGGTACTCATTTGTTCAGTCATTTGTCCCATCCCCTGGCTCAGCTTTGAGGTCCTAGCATCTCTATGAAGGCAAATTGCAACTACGGTAAGTTTTATTATTTACAGTTCATGCTGGACTCAGTTTTTATAAGGCTTGAGTATAAAAGCAAGTGAATAAGAAATCATCCCGGTAAATATAACAAATATAGTTTTTATTGCAATTTAGAAAGAAAAGAGTTCTATATTTAGTCAAAGTCCATCAACTGCTTTAAGCTACTGAGTCTTCAATGCATCATGCTTCCAGGTGTGGGCCAGGACTAGGAAGGTGTCTGATGGATGCCCACATGAATGCAAAGTGCAGAATTTAACTAAGCAGGACAAGAACACTGCAGTAGTTTGAATAAAAATGACCCCATATGCTCATAGGGACGAGCACTATTTGTAAATATGGCCTTGTTGGAAGAGGTGTGTCACTGAGGACAGGCTTCAAGGTTTATAAGCTTAAGCCAGGCTTAGTGTGTCTTAGTCACTTTCTGTTGCCTACTGATCCAGATGTAGATATAGATCCTCAGCTACGCTCCAGCACCATTTTTGCCTGGTGTGCTGCTATGCTTCCCACCATGCTAATAATGGACTAAACCTCTGAATTGTAAACCAGCTCCAAGCAAATATTTTCCCTTTTAAGAGTTGCCATGGTCGTGGTGTTTCTTCATAGCAATAAAACCCTAAGACAGATACCACCAGGTTTCAATGGTTGTCTGCGATAATGATTATCAGCTCCACAAATCTGCATATCCCTTTCTATTTGTTAACATACTAAAAAGCATACATAACCAGCAAAAGGAAGAAAGAGAGAAATAGAGAGAGAAAGGGAGGAAGAAAGGAAGGAAAGAAGGACAGATAGAAGGAAGGAAGGAAGGAAAGAAAGAAAGAAAGAAAGAAAGAAAGAAAGAAAGAAAGAAAGAAAAGCTTTGCTGTTGCTAGTGGTCAGCCAATGTTTGTGATTGAAAACTAGAATTCTAAATATGTTTCTGTGGTTTCCAAATAAGGATGACACTCTTTTGCTCATATATTTGAATGTTTGGTCATTAGGGAGTGGCAATACCTTATAGGGATTAGGAGGTAAGGCATGTTGAAGTGGGTGTGGTCTTGTTGGAGGAAGTATGTCAGTTAGGGTGTGTTTAGGGCTTCCAAAAGTTCAACCTAATCTCAGTGTCTTTCTTTTTCTGCTGTCTACAATCCAGATGTAGAACTCTAAGCTACCTCTCCAGCACCAAGGCTGCCTGCATGCCAAAATGATTCCCACCATAAAGTAATGGACTAAAGCTTTGAAACTGTAAGTAAGCTCCCAATTAAGTGTTTTTCTTTAAAAGACTTGCCATGGTCATGGTGTTTCTTCACAACAACAACAACAAAAAAAAAAAAAACACTGACGAAGAAAACTTTTGTTACCAAAATCGACTTGCTAAGAAATACAGAAGAACACAGGTAAACAAGAAGAAGCCCTTAAGGAGGAAACACACGTATCTCTTAAAGAAATACAGGAAAACACAATCAAACAGGTGAAGGAATTGAACAAAACCATCCAGGATCTAAAAATGAAAATAGAAACATTAAAGAAAAAAACAAAGGGAGATGACCCTGAAGATGGAAGACTTTAGAAAAGAGATCAGAAGTCACAAATGCTAACAGAATACAAGAGACAGAGGAGAGACTCTCAGGCATAGAAGATACCATAGAAGACATTGGCACAACAGTTTAAGAAAACACAAAAGACAAAATCTCCTAACTCAAAACATTCAAGAAATCCAGGACACAATGAAAAGCCTGAACCTAAGAATAATAGATAATATAATATAAGAGAGAGAAGATTCCCAACTCAAAGGACCAGCAAACATCTTCAACAACATTATAGAGTACTTCCCTAACCTAAAGAAAGAGATGGCCATAAAAAAACAAGAAACCTACAGAGCTCCAAACAGATTGAACCAGAAAAGAAATTCCTTCTGTCACATAACAGTCAAAACACAAAACAAAGAAAGAATATTAAAATTAGTAAGGGAAAAAGGCCAAGTAACATATAAAGGCAGACCTATCAGAATTGTACCAGACTTCTCAAAAGAGACTATGAAGTCCAGAATATACTGGGCAGATGTCATATAGACCCTAAAAGAACACAAACGCCAGTCCAGGTATTTGTATATCCAGCAAAATTCTCATTTAACATAGATGGAGAAACCAAGATATTCTATGAGAAAACAAGATTTAAACAATACCTTTCTACCAGTTCAGCTCTACAGAGGATAATAGGAGAACTCTAACACAATAAGCAAAAGTGCAGGCAAAAAAGGGCATGAAAATAATTGTCTCACAACAAACCCAAAATAAAAGAACCACACAAGCATAATTCCACTTCTAAAAACAAAAATAAAAGGAAGGAAAATTATTAGTCCTTAATATCTCTCAACATCAATGGACTCCATTCCCCAATAAAAATATGTAGGCTAACACACAAGATGTGTAAAAAGGACACAGGATTTTGCTGCATACAGGAAACACACCTCAGTGACAAAGGCAGACCTATATCAAAGTAAAGAGCTGGAAAAAAAACAAAACTTTCTGGGCAAATAGTTCCAGGAAAAAAGCTGAAGTAGCAATTCTAATATCCCATAAAATAGACTTTTACCCAAAAGGTATCAAAAAGGATGGGGAAGGAAACTACATGCTCATGAAAGGAAAAATCCACCAACAGAAACTATCAAATCTTAACATCTATACCCCAAATGCCAAGGTATCCATATTTGTAAAAGAAACATTACTGAAGCCCAAGATATACATTGAACCTCACACAATAATAGTAGGAGACTTTACCATGTCACTCATCATTTAACATCATATACCCAAGAAGAGTAGTAGATGGCAGGAAATAATCCAACTCAGGCCTGAAATCAACCAAGAACAAACAAAGAGAACTATAAAAGAATCTACAAAACCAGGGGCTGTTTCTTTGAGAAAATCAATAAGATAGATTAATCATTAGCCAGACTAACCAGAGGGCAGAAAGACAGCAACCAAATTAACAAAATCAGAAATAAAAATGGAGACACAGCAACAGAAAATGAAGATATATTTAAAAAATTATCAGATCCTGATACAAAAGCTGATATTCAACAAAACTGGAAATTCTGTATGAAATGGAAGATTTTCTAGAAAGATACCAGGTACCAAAGTTAAATCAGGATCAGATAAACCATCTAAACAATCCTATAACCCCTAAAGTAATAGAAGCAATCATTAAAAGTCTCCCAACCAAAAAATCTCGAGGACCAGATTAGGTTTAGTATAGAATTCTATCAGACCTTCAAAGAAGTCCTACTAACAATACTTCTCAAAGTATTTTATAAACTATAAACAGAAGGAACACTAATATATTCTATGATCCCACAGTTGCACTGATACCTAAACCACACAAAGACACAACAAAGAAAGAGAACTTCAGACCAATTTCCCTCGTGAATACTGATGACAAAATACTCAATAAAATTCTTGCAAACCAAACCCAAGAACACACCAAAACTATCATTTGCCATAATCAAATAAGCTTCATCCCCGTGATGCAGGGATGGTTCAATATATAGTAACCCATCAACTTAATCCACCACATAACAAACTCAAAGAAAAAAACTACATGATAATCTCCTTAGATGCCCCCCAAAAAAAAACTTTGACAAAAAGCAACCCCCATTCATTCTAAAAGTATTATTGGAGAGAAAGTGAATTCAAGGTCAATAGCTAAATGTAATAAAAGCAATATACAGTAAGCCAATAGTCAACATTAAACTAAATGGAGAGAAAGTTGAAACAATCTCATCAAATCAGTGACAAGACAAGGCCACTCACTCTCCACTTAGCTCTTCAATATAGTACCTGAAGTTCTAGCCAGAGCAATTAGGCAACAAAAGGAAGTGAAAGGGATACAAATTGAAAAGTAGGAAGTCAAGATATCAGTATTTGTGTATGGTATGCTAGTATACATAAGTGACCCAAAAATATCCACAAGAAAACTCTTACAGCTGATAAACAACTTCAGCAAAGTGGCTGGATAAAAAAATTAACTAAAAAAATCAGTAGTTTTCCTCTACCCAAAGGATAAATGGGCTGAAAAAGAAACCAGGGAAAAATCACACTTCATAATAATCACAAATAGTATGAAATATCTTGGTATGATGCTAACCAAGCAAGTGAAAAATCTGTATGACAAGAACTTTAAGACTCAAAGAAAGAAATTGAAGAAGACCTCAGAAGATGGAAAGATCTTCCGTGTTCATGGATCAGCAAGATTAACACAGTAAAAAGGCCATGTTACCAAAAGCAATTTACAGATTCAATACAATCCCCATCAAAATTTCCAACTCAATTCTTCACAGAGATAGAAAAAGCAATTCTTGAATTCATCTGGAATAACAAAAAACTCAGGATAGCAAAAGCTATTGTCAACAATAGAAGAATCCCTGACCTCGAGCTGTATTATAGAGCAGTAGTGATTAAAACACACACACACACACACACACACACACACACACACACACGGTGTTGATACAGAGACAGGCAGGTAGATCAAGGGATAGAATTGAAGACCCAGAAATGAAAACACACACCTTTGGTCACTTGATCTTTGACAGAGGAGCTAAAACCATCTAGTGGATAAAAGAAAGCATTTTCAAAAAAAATGGTGCTGATTCAACTGGCGGTAACCATGTAGAAGAATGCAGTTTGACGTATTCTTACCTCCTGTACAAAGCTCAAATCCAGATGGATCAAGAATGTCCACATAAAATCAGATATGATGAATCTAATAGAAGAGAAATTGTAAAAGAACCTCAATCACAGTGTCACATTGGAAAATTTCCTGAACAGAACACCAATGGCTTATGCTCAAAGACCAAGAATTGACAAATGAGACCTCATAGAACTGAAAGGCTTTTGTAAGGCAAAGGACATTGTCAACAGGACAAAACAGCAATCCACAGATTATGAAAAGATCTTTACGAACCCTAAATCTGATAAAGAATTAACATCCAAAATATACAAGGAACTCAAGAAGTTAGACTCCTGAGAACCAAAAACCCTATTAAAAAATGAGATACAGAGAATTCTCAACTGAGGACTCTTGAATGGCTGAGAAGCACTTAATGAAATGTTCAACATTTTTAGTCATCAGGAAAATACTCATCAAATGACCCTGAGATTTCACCTCATACCAGTCATAATGACTAAGATCAAAAACTCAGGTGACAGCAAATGTTGGCGAGAATGTGGAGAAAAAAACACTCCTTCATTGCTGGGAGGCTTGCAAGCTGGTACAACCACTCTGGAAATCAGTCTAGTGGTCTCTCAGAAAATTGGAAATAGTTCTGCTGGAGGACCCAATTATACAACTCCTGGGCATACGCCCAACTGTACCACAGGGGCACATGTTCCACTATATTCATAGCAGCCTTATCTGGGATGGACAGAAGCTGGAAACAAACCAGATGTCCCTCAGCAGAGGAAGGGATACAGAAAACTTGGTACATTTACACTATGGAATACTACTCAGCTATTAAGAACAATAACTTTATGAAATTTGGAGACAAATGGATGGACCTCGAACATATCATCCTGAGTAAGATAGCTCAGACATAAAAGAACCCACATGGTATGAACTCACTGATAACTGGATATTAGCCAGTTATCAAAAGCTGGGAATACCCATGATACAACTCACAGACCATATGACAACCGAGAAGAAAGAAGATCACACCAAAGTGTGGATGCTACAGTCCTATTCAGAAGAGGGAAGAAAATAATCTCTGGGAAGTACAGGGAGAGAGGGATCTGAGAGGGAAAGAGCAGGGGAAGGGAAACAATGAGGCCAGTTCAAATATGGTTAGAGATGGGGGAGAAGTACAAAAGGTCAGGAATTTGAAAATAGGTGTGTAGCAGTAGGGGAGGGTAAGCCAAGGGTAGGTACTAGAAAGTTCCACATGCCAGGGACCCAAGAGGTTCTCAGCATTCAACAGGGAGGACATTAGCCAAAATACTTAACAAAGGGGATATAGAACCTGTAAAGACCATATCCAGTGGATAGGCATGGCCCCTGGTTGAGGGATGGGGCCACTAATATACCTCAAAACTATTAATGCAGAATTCCTCCCATCAAAAGGAAATTCAGGGACAAAGAGTGGAGCAGAGACTGAAGGAAAGGTCATCGGGAGATTGACCCACCTAGTAATCCATTCCATCCTTAGACACCAAACCCAGACACTATTGCTGATGTCAAGAAGTACTTGCTTACAGGAACCTGATATAGCTGTCCCCTAAGAGGTTCTGTCAGAACCTAAGTAATACCAATGTGGATATACACAGCCAAACATCTTACTGAGCATGAGGACCCCAAGGGAGAATTTAGGGCAAAGAGTAAAGGAGCTGAAAGAGTTTTCAACCCCATAGAAAGAACAATATCAAGCAACCAGATCTCCACCCCCCTAAGCTCCCAGTGACTAAACCACCAACCAGAGTACACAGGATGGGGACCCTAGGCTCCAGCTTGATATATAGCAGAGGATTGCCTTATCAATCATCACTGAGAAAGAAGACCCTCAGTCCTGTGGATGCTCAATGACCCAGGGTAGGTGAATGCTAGGGGGCTGAGACAGGACTGGGTGTGTGAATGGTGGAGTATCATCACAGTAGCAGGGGGAGCGGGAGGGAATAGGAAGTTTATTGAGGGAAAACTGGGAAGGAGGATAACATTTGAAATGTAAATAAGTAAAATAACCAATAAAAAAATTCAACTTGCTAAGGAGAAAAAACATCTGAGAGTTCTAGCTAAACAATGATAGGAAAGGCTAGCATGATGGCTCATGTCCATGATCTCAGCATGCCATGATCTTAGAAGGAGGAGGCAAGAAGATCAGTGTGAATTTGATGTCAGCCTGGTCTATTCAGTGACATCCTGTGTCAAAAGAGGCGAGAGGCTGGAGAAATAGGTCAGCTGGTAAATGCTTGCTATAAAAGTGTAAGCCCCCATGTGAAAACCCATTCTCCTGCCTATAAAAAACATCACTAGGAAAATGGAAGAAAATATGTCCCTAGGGTTTAATGACTAACAGTGTAACCTAACTGATGAGCTCTATGCCAAGGAAAAGATGGTATCCTTGAAACATATGTGTAACTATGGAGTAGATACACCAGGGGCAAAAGACATGGTACTAGCTACTAAAGTATTACTACATGTAATTCTTGTCACTTGAGTCTTAACTCTAAACACAAGGGGAAGATTTTGCTAAACTGATAGAAAAGGAACAGATGTTATAAAACTCCAAATTCAGCCACTGGAAAACCTATTACTAATGTCATTGTATTAGGAAGTAGGTCTTGAGGAGAGAAGCTAGTCACCAGGTTTAGACTATTAGGAAAGGGATTAGTGCCTTTAAGAAAGAGACTCATAAACCTGCTTCACTCCCTGTAGCATACAATGACTCAGAGGGCAAGACGTGATTGATCTGCCCATATTTCTGAATTTACTCAACTCTAGGACAATGAAAACTGAAAGTCACTAGATTTATGATAGCACCACACTTGGAATAAGAGTAGTGTCCTCTACTGAGCTGGGCTGACAGGTGGTACAAGACAGTCTCTATCAGGTGAGAACAAAAGTAGCTGCACAGTGGCCATAGAAGCTACCAGAGTAGGGGCAGAGGATAGGATACCTGAGATAGAAGCAACTGGAAAGAGTGGCAGACCTGTTGACTAGTCACCTTCTTCAGTATGACAGGAAGGAAAGTTTTCTTCTTTTTCCTAACTCAAAAGTCCTTCTTGCCAACAAGAAAGCAAACTCACTACTTGGAAAGAAGATAGTTCAACTGTTCTTCAGCTCATTCAAGACTAAGGTCTAGCCAAATGTGGTGGAACATATTCTGTGATATAGCACTCAAGAGATTGGGGTAGGAGGACCTCAGATTCCACGTCAGAATCTGGGCTAGAAAGAAAGCCCTTGATAAGAAGTAAACAGTAAGGGTTATGACCAGGATGGAAAGTAAATAAATTAATTAATTAATGGGAGATAAAGGAAATAAACAGTAAGACTCATTTTCCTACTGGTCCTGGTCTTGGTTTTCTCTTTCAGATGATCTCATGCTTTTGGATAAAAGTCACTTATCTCTCCAACGCTAGATCTGGACCAATGAGATGGATCCTATCTTAGCAGGAGCTAGAAGTGTTAGCATCCACTCGATCTGCGCTGCCTCTATTGGAGTGTGACTCAGTAGGTCTCATTCCTAGGCCCATCTGGTTTCTAAGACATCCTATTTCCTAGGCATCAGGAATCTACCAGTTGTCTATTCTAACAAGAGGATAGATGTATGCCAATACATCTTTAGAATGCCCATACATTCTAACAAAGAGGAAAGGATGCCAATTATCATACAGCAGGTAGTAGATAAGACAAGAACACCATGGACTCAATGGCTTTCTTTCTCAGTGAAGGATAGCACAAGGTCACAAAATGGAAATGGTCCTCGCAGGAACAAAGAGAAAGGGTCATGAGCAAGGGCCAGGAGGATTCAATGAAAAAGAGAAATGTTTTCCAACCACACTCTAAATTCACGCAATGAGATTTTCACACTAGGTTACATAAATAAATATAATTATGAAGTTTAAAAATATAAAAAGATTAAAATGTTAAAAATGTCAAAGTTTAAGAATCTAAAAAGGAAATATAGTTGGCAACCATTGAATACTAAGGTCATAAGCCAGTGCAGACCTAGCTAGGCTTATGACTTTCTCTGAGTTTGTAATGCAGGCATGGGGCAGGTGGAGTGGACTTTACCAGCATTCAGTTTTGCAAGCTAAGTTGAATAAAGAGAGATAGGAGAAGGAATGAAGCACGACTCAAGAACATGGTTATAACATGACCGTGGGTTTGTGGAGATGGCTTAGTTGCTAAAGCACTTACCTTACAGCCATCACAGTCTGGATGTAAACTCAGCATCCATGTGAGAAGACAGGCGTGACAGAATGCAGCTGAAATACCAGCACTGGGAGACTGAAGTGAGAGGACCCCTGGGTTTAGCCAATCTACCTGAAGAGCCAAGCTCCAGATTTAGCAAGATACCCTATCTCAAAAATAAGGTAGAAAGTGAAGAAGACACTCAATATGGACCCATGGCTTCCATATGCACACATTCACATAGAAATATGCACACATATGAAAACGCAAATTTAAAAATTTTTAAAACTGGACTCTAAGCTGAGTGTGCAAGTAGGAAAGGTAAAAGGAAAAGCCAGTAAAAGGACGGCAGAGCAAAGGTGTTTGTCGGCACTCAGTGCTGTTGAGGACAGGGTAGCAAACAAGGAAAGGAGACCAACACAGGAGGCAGCAATTCTTGCTGTGCCTAACAAACTGTGTGGTTATTATAGGCTATGGCCATGGGAGGAAAGCATAAGAAAGAGTCTAGATGAAGATCTTTGGGAAAAAGTCAAAGAACTGAGAGATTAGCCCATACATATGATAGCAGTGAGTTGGAAAGACCAAAAAGAGAGCCAGTCTGGGCAGAGTGATAACCAAAAGAAGCCTGAGAATGGCTGGACCCACATGACACTCAGAACTAGGCATTCTGGAAGAGTGGAGAAGGAAAGAGGCAGGGGTAGAGGGTGGAAATGACACCAGAAGTAAGAATAGAACGTATGCCATGCATAGGTGCACCTATCGGAGGCAAGAAGGAGTATAAAAGCTCCGCTTGATGAGGCAGCAGAAGAAATGATGCGAGAAACTCATTCCCATTTGACACATTGCTGCCCACTCAGCAGACTGCTTTATTCACTATTTGTAAGGATATGAAAAGAAGCAAGGCAAAAAGACATGACATGTTAACTATTCGCTCTATGGAGAGGGCCTCTACCCTGGCTCAGGGCTGATGATTTAATATGGAACTGTGCTTACTGTATTCAGCTGGGGAGACTAGAAATCCAGAGCAATGGGCCTGGGGCTCACATTACTCCTAGCTCTTGTCTTTGTTCCTAGGAAATGTAATAGGCAGCTCAGAACAGTGTGCTATTGTTCACATGATATGGGTGGGAGGATTAATCCCTTAATTAATCAGGGAATGGGTAATTGATCATTGTTAGGTCCCTGCAAGTAGTCACGATTACATGTGGGCCCATGAAACTGATCATTGTCTTTTTACACTGCAAATGGCCGTGGTTGTTCATGAGTCATTTTGCAATGAATGCTGATTCATTGTTTGCTAGCCTGGGAATGGAGATTAGGGGCTTGGTGGAGCCCAGAGTTTGCTGTGTAGAAAGCCTTCCCTTTCTTCAAACCAGCCGCTTTGGAGGGGGAAATTTCCAGATTTAAATATACCTGGAGGAATAAAGGAGCAAGAGAGAAGAACGGCTTACTTTCCAAAGACTTCTAAAAAGGGCGGTTTGAATTTAATAACCAAGAAAGCCCGGCTGCAATGTCACAGAGAATTGTGAACTGCAATATTAAACCATTTTCTTGGCTTTTCCCCTCTGGTTCTATCTTTGTGGAGAGAAAGACAGAGGAGAGGAAAGGAAGAAATTATAAGAGTTATAGAATGGCAGTCAGCAAAACTTTTAAATTCACCTTTGTTTTCTGACTTTAATCGTCTCAAGTTAAAGATTAGCTATCAACCCCTTCAAACTATTTTCTGCACCACACTCTCATGCATAGCACATGCATGCACACACTCAAGTGCATATCAAAAATAAAAATAAGAATAAAAAATACCCTTTCTCAGCAATGTTGAGTTCAATAAAGAATTGAGGGAGCTCTTTAAAGTCACAGGATCTGCCCTGCATCTCCCACGCTGTTACTCTGGTGGAAGAGAATCCACATTAGAAACAGGAACAGAAGAAGGCCTGTCACTGCCCTGTGCACAATGCAGTGTGTCCAGAAATACCAACGAGTGAGGTGGCAAACAATAGTAGTTGCCCTAAGAATCTTCCCAAGAGTTTTTGTAAATTGTCAGGACTGTATTTGGCAGATAACCCAGGGTGCCTCACCACATAGAATGGGGGTAGGTTATTTATTATGCCTGCTGCATTTGTCTATTTGGACAGGCAGCAGTTACCTGTGATTATTTAAGAAACTGGAAAACAGTTCAGGTTTCTTTAACCTGCTAACTGGAGCGTAAGTTACCACACCCCGCACGTTCACAACAGTCCCAAGGAGCCACTCAATGTAGGTGGCAGGTGTGCTAAGCAAAGGCACCAGAGATTAAGAGTTAGCATCAGATGAATAAAGTTACCCAGTAATACAGGGGTTGGTGGGTACTTGCTTGGGCTGGGCTGGGCTTAGGTGGTCAAGAATTCACCTTAGCAATTCTTGAAGCCCTGAGTCCACCCCCAGCACTGCATAAAACTGGTATGGTAGGGCATGTCTACAATCCCACCATCCAAAAGGAACAGGAGGTCCAAGTCATCTTCAACTAGAGAGTGACTTTAGGACTTGACTGAAATATATGAGACTATGTAAAAAAATAATACTAATAATTGTGTGTTTGTCTGATATTTCTATGAGGAAATTTTAAAATAAGCTTTTTTGTTTTTGAGATTTTTATTGACTATTACACAAAGTACCAGACCACACCACACAGCAAGGCAATCAGAAAAGTTCTATTAAAATAGTTTCCTCTTATTTTCTCCTTTCTGTGTATTTTGATGATTACTTTCCTAGGGGAGATATGAATAATGTTTACCCTGCCTTTTAAAGTTCGAATGACAAAACAAAATGTGATTCCACCACAGTTTCCACTGGACCACCAATAGATTTACTGGGTTTCCTTACACCACTGGGAGAAGCATGAGGAGAGCCCAAGGCAGTTGCATTGTAAAGTCTGGATTCAGCATGGATGATATTGCCTCATAGGCATGTAGATGAAGCCTTAGTCCTCCACTGCATATATACTCTAGACATTCCCTAACAACAGGAAGACAAATCCGCATGCAAATTTGCGTATGAAATTATACAAAACAGAGGGGATATGGTGGGAAAAGACTAGGAAGAGAGGAAATAATAATAATAATAATAATAATAATAATAATATAAGTAATAATAAGCAGAAATAATGATAATATAAGTAATAATAAATATAAATAATAATAACAATAATAATTGAAAATTTTGGGCCCAGTTAGCAATACCAAGTATCAATTCCATTTTGTAGAGTACACTTTAAATAAAATCAGAAAATGTTTGGTTACTGTGATAATATTCATGCCAGTGAGTATATATTGCCATGGCAGTCACTATTTTAACTCACACTTACATTTAGGGAAGATTGTTGAATACTTCTCTTCCTTAGAATAATAAATACAATCCTTCATCTCTATGAATGTTAGCCAGATGTCAATCCATAAAATTTCTCTCTATATGTACATGTGTATGTGCATGTGCATGTATAAGTGTAGGTGTATGTGTATATGTATATACATACATATTTCTACACACACCTTGACTGCATGGTTCTTGAGTCCAAAAATTGTAGATAAAAATGTGTTGATGCTTCCAGTTTCTATCTGTGTCAAGAACTGACACTGTGCCACAGCTCTCTGTACCCAAATCGTGCCGAAAAAGAGATGGTCTCCCAGGAGTGCTGACACACATGAGAGCACAGTTAAGACCACCACTTCTGCTCTGAGAGACCCACCCAGAGGCCTCGGACACAGGAACTAAAGAGCAGCCTGGGAAAGAGTCCTTCTGGTTTCCAACTGCGCCCTAAGCTGACCCTGTGTGACAGCTCTCTGTACCCAAATCCTGCCAGAAAAGAGCTAGTTTCCCAAGAGTGCCAACACACCTGAAAGCAGTTAAGACTACCACTTCTCCTCAAATACCTGGTCCAAGAGGGACCTGCCCAGAGTCCTCAGGACACAGGAATTGAGCAGTACCCTGGGTCAGGTTCCTTCTGGTTTCCATCTGTGCCAAGACCTGATGCTGTCCCACAGCTCTCCATACCCAAATTCAGCCTGGAAAGAGCTGGTCTTCCAGGAGTGTTGACACACAGGCTTACAGGAGGGATAAGGCACAGTCAAAGATAGCAAGACCAGCTAACACCAGATAACGAGATGGTGAGACACAAGTGCAAAAACATAAGCAACAGAAATCAAGACAAATTGGTATCATCAGAACCCAGTTCTCCCACCACAGCAAGCTCTGCATAGCCCAACACACTGGAAAAATCAAGATTCTGATTTAAAATCACATCTCATGGAAATGATAGATGACTTTTAAAAGAATATAAATAACTCCCTTAAAGAAATACAGCAGAACATAGTTAAACAGGTAGAAGCCTTTAAAGAGGACACACAGAAATACCCTAAAGAATAATAGGAAAACACAACAAAACAGGTGAAAAAATTGAACAAAACAATGCAGGATCTAAAAATGGAAATAGAAACAATAAAGCAATCACAAAGGAAGACAAGTCTGGAGATAGAAAACCTAGGGCAGAGATCAGGAGTCATAGATGCAAGCATCCAACAGAATACAAGAGATAGAAGAGAAAATCTCAGGGGCAGAAGATACCATAGGAAACATTGACACAACAGTCAAAGAAAATGTAAAATCCAAAAAAACTCCTAACTCAAAACAACCAGGAAATCCAGGACACCATGAGAAGAACAAAGCAAGGATAATAGGTATAGAAGAGAGGGAAGATTCCCAAATTAAAGGGCCAGTAAAAGTCTTCAACAAAATTATAGAGGGAAACATCCCTAAACTAAAGAAAGAGATGCCCATGAACATATAAGAAGCCTATAGAATTCCAAACAAATAAGACCACAAAAGAAATTTCTCCCATCACATAATAGTCAAAGCACCAAATGAACAAAACAAAGAATATTAAAAGCAGTAAGGGAAAAAGTAACATATAAAGGCAGACACATCAGAATTACACCAGACTTCTCATCATCATAGACTATTTAAGTCAGAAAATCTTGTGGAAATGTTGTAGAGACCTTAATAGAACACAAATACCAGCCAAGGCTATTATACCCAGCAAAACTCTCATCTCACATAGATGGAGAAACCAAGATATTCCATGATAAAACCAAATTTACACAATACCT
The DNA here is from genome assembly GCF_021556685.1 of Rattus norvegicus. NCBI lineage: Eukaryota > Metazoa > Chordata > Mammalia > Rodentia > Muridae > Rattus > Rattus norvegicus. The sequence continues at coordinate 63,441,066 of NC_141550.1, forward strand.
TTCCACAAATCCAGCCTTACAGAGGATAGTAGATGGAAATTTCCAACAAAAGGATGGAAACTACACCTTAAAATAGCAAGAAAGTAATCTTTCAACTAAACCAAAATAAGATAGTCATAAAAACATAATTCCACATCTAACAACAAAAATAACAGGAAGCAACAATCATTGGTCCTTTATATCTCTGACCATCAATGAACTCAATTCCCCAATAAAAAGATATACATTAACAAATTAGATACATAAACAGAACCTAGCTTATTGCCGCATACAGGAAACCCACCTCAGAGAGAAAGACAGACACTACCTCAGAGTAAAAGGCTGGAAAACAATTTGACAAGAAAACAGTCCCAAGAAACAAGCTGTAGTATCCCTTCTAATATCGAATAAAATAAACTTTCAACAAAACGTTATAAAAAAAAAAAAAAAAAAAAGGAGGACACTTCATACTCATCAAAGGAAAAATCTACCAAGGTGAACTCTCAATTCTGAACATATATGCCCCAAATGCAAGGGCAAACACATTCATAAAAGAAACTTTACTAAAATCAAAGCACATGTTGCATCTCACACAACAATAGTGGAAGACTTTAACACCGCACTCTGATCAATGGACAGATCATAGAAAGAAAAATTAAACAGAGACACGGTGAAACTAACAGATGTTATGAACCAAATGGATTTAACAGATAACTATAGAGCATTCCATAGGTGCTTCTTCTCAGTGCCTCATGGAAAGTTCTCCAAAATTGACCATAAATTGATCACAAAAGAGGCTTCAATCAATACAAGAAGTTTGAAATAATCCCATGTATCTGATCAGATTACCACGATCTGAGGCTGGTCTTCAACAACAACAAAAACAACAGAGAGTCCACAAACACATGGAAGCTGAACAACGCTCTAATCAATGATAATGTGGTCAAGGAAGAAATAAAGAATGAGATTAAAGACTTTAGAATTTAATGAAAATGAAGGCAAAACATACCCAAATTTATAGGACACAATGAAATCAGGTCTAAGGGGAAAACTCATAGTTCTGACTGCCTCCAAAAAGAAACTGGAGAGAGCATACACTAGCAGCTTGATAGCACACCCAAAAGCTCTAGAACAAAAAGAAGCAAATAAACCCAAGAGGAGTAAATGGCATGAAATAATCAAACTCGGGGCTGAAATCAACCAAGTAGAAACAAAAGAGAACTATACAAAGACTCAACAAAACCAGGAACTGGTTCTTTGAGAAAATCAACAAGATAGATAAACCCTTAACCAGACTAACCAGGGGACATAGTGACAGTATCCAAATAAACAAAATCAGAAATGAAAAGGGAGAGATGGGGAGGGAGAGCTAGACCTTCAGAGGGGCAGACCCGCCTGGGAATCCAGAGGAGACTATGCTCTGTCCACATTTCTGACTCTAGAGGAAAACACCTAGCACCATCAGTGCCCCCTGCGCACAAGGACCCAGAAGTAGGGGCAGGCCCTTCTGGTTGCTACCCTTATGGAGAGCTGAAACAAGCCCCAAGGAGCAACTTCAGGCCCGAGACCAGAGGTAAGACCAACTTTTCTGCTTCAAGTGACCTGCCTGGTGGACTCAGGACACACAAAGGTAAAATTACTCTAGGACTGGACACTTCTGGTTTCTAGCTGGCACCCAAACCTCGTTGATCCTGGCCCACAGCTCCCTGCTCCCAAACCCCAAGGGAGAGATAGCTCATCGCCCAGATGTGTAGGCACCCTTGAGACTGCAGGGCAGGAGAGACCGCCACTTCTGCCCACCTTTGTCCACATCCCTGGCCCAAGAGAAAACTGCATAGGGCCTCTAGGTACAGGAAGATGGGGCACTCAAGCTGCAGGAGCCTGAGGTCCAGAGTGTGCCCAAATATGAACAGACCCAGTCAAACAGCTCCCTGCACCCAAGTCCTGTAGGAGGGAGAGCAAGACCTTCAGAGGGGCAGACACTACTGGGAAACAAGAGGAGACTACGCTCTGCCCACATTTCTGACTCTAGAGGAAAACACCTAGTGCCTTCAGGGCTCCCTGCACACAGGGACCCAGAAGTAGGGGCAGGCCGTTCTCCTTGCTGCCCTCCCAGAAAGTTGAAACCCAGACCTGAGACCAGAGGTAAGACCAACTTTTCTGCTCCAAATGAACTGCCTGGTGGACTCAGGACACAGGCCCACAGGAACAGCTGAAAGCCAATGGACAGGAACGACTACACGCCTGAAAGCAGAACACTCTGTTCCAATAACTGGCTAAAAGAAAACAGGAAAACAGGTCTACAGCACTCCTGACACACAGGCCTATAGGACGGTCAAGCCACTGTCAGAAATAGCAAAGCAAGGTAACACCAGAGACAACCTGATGATGATAGGCAAGCACAGGAACCCAAGCAACAGAAACCAAGACTGGATGGCATCATCAGAGCCCAATTCTCCCACCAAAGCAAATACTGAATATCCAAACACACCGGAAAAGCAAGGTCTAGATATAAAATCACATTTGATCATGATGATGGAGAACATTAAGAAAGACATAAAGAGCTCTCTTAGAGTAGCACAGGAAAACACACGTAAACAAGAAGACCTTAGAGAGGAAACACAAAAATCCCTGAAAGAATTAAAGGAAAACACAATCAAACAGGTGAAGGAATTGAAAATGGACATAGAAACAATAAATAAAATAAAGCCTACAGAATTCCTAATAGATTAGACTCCCATCACATAATAGTCAAAACACAAAATGCACAAAGCAAAGAAAGAATATTAAAAGCAGTAAGGGAAAAAGGTCAAGTAACATATAAAGGCAGACCTATCAGAATTATACCAGACTGCTCACCAGAGACTATGAAAGCCAGAAGATCCTGGACTGATGTCATACAGACGCTAAGAGAACACAAATGCCAGCCCAGGTTACTGTACCCGGCAAAACTCTCAATTAACATAGATGGAGAAACCATGACAAAACCCAATTGACACAATATCCTTCTACAAATCCAGCCCTACAAAGGATAATAAATGGTAAAGCCCAACACAAGGAGGCAAGCTACATTCTAGAAAAGGCAAGAAATAAATCGTTTTGCAACAAAACAAAGAAAAGACAAGCACACAAACATAATCTCACTTCCAAGTACAAAGATAACAGGAAGCAACAATCACTATTCCTTGGTATCTCTCAACATCAATGGACCCAATTCCCCAATAAAAAGACACAGATTAACAAACTGCATATGTAATGAGGACCCAGCATTTTGCTGCCTACAGGAAACACACCTCAGGACAAAGACAGACACGACCTCAGAGTAGAAGGCTGGAAAACAACTTTCCAAGCAAATGGTCTGGAGAAGCAACCTGGAGTAGCCATTCTAATATCAAAAAAAAAAAAAAAACCAATTTTCACCAAAAGTCATCAAAAAAGATAATGAAGGACACTTCATATTCATCAAAGGAAAATCCAGCAAGATGAACACTCAAATCCTAAATACCTATACTCCAAATACAACGGCACCTACATACATAAAAGAAACCTTGCTAAAGCTCAAAGCACACATTGCACCTCACACAATAATAGTAGGAGATTTCAACACCCCACTCTCATCAATGGACAGATCATGGAAACAGAAATTAAACAGAGACATAGACAGACTAACAGAAGTTATGAACCAAAATGAACTCATTGAATATTTATAGAGCATTCTATCCTAAACAAAAGGATATACCTTCTTCTCACCACCTCATGGTACTTTCTCCAAAATTGATCATATAATCAGGCACAAAACAGGTCTCAACAGATACAGAAATATAGAAATAATCCCATGCATCCTATCAGACCACCAAGGGCTAAAGCTGGTCTTTAATAACAATAAGGGAAGAACACCCACATATACTTGGAAGTTGAACAGTGCTCTACTCAAGGATAACCTGGTCAAGGAAAAAATAAAGAAAGAAATTAAAGACTTCTTAGAATTTAATGGAAATGAAGATACAACATACCCAAACTTACGGGACACAAAGAAAGCTGTGCTAAGAGGAAAACTCATAGCTCTGAGTGCCTGCAGAAAGAAACAGGAGAGAGCATATATCAGCAGCTTGGCAGCACACCTAAAAGTTCTAGAACAAAAAGAAGCAAATACACCCAGGAGGAGTAGAAGGCAGGAAATAATCAAACTCAGGACTGAAATCAACCAAGTAGAAACAAAAACGACTATACAAAGAATCAACAAAACCAAAAGCTGGTTCTTTGAGAAAATCAACAAGATAGATAAACCCTTAGCCAGACTAACGAGACGACACAGAGAGTTTGTCCAAATTAACAAAATCAGAAATGAAAAGGGAGACATAACAACAGAATCAGAGGAAATTCAAAAAATCATCAGACCCTACTACTAAAGCCTATATTCAACAAAACTTGAAAATCTGGAGGAAATGGACAATTTCCTAGACAGATACCAGGTACTGAAGCTAACTCAGGAACAGATAAAACATTTAATAACCCCATAACTCCTAAAGAAATAGAAGCAGTCATTAAAGGTCTCCCAACCAAAAAGAGCCCAGGTCCAGATGGATTCAGTGCAGAATTCGATCAGACCTTCATAGAAGACCTCATACCAATACTATCCAAACTATTCCACAAAATTGAAACAGATGGAGCACTACCGAATTCCTTCTATGAAGCCACAATTACTCTTATACCTAAACCACACAAAGACACAACAAAGAAAGAGAACTTCAGACCAATTTCCCTTATGAATATTGATGCAAAAATACTCAATAAAATTCTGGCAAACTGAATCCAAGAACACATCAAAACAATCATCCATGATGATCAAGTAGGCTTCATCCCAGGGATGTAGGGATGGTTTAATATATAGAAAACCATCAACGTAATTCACTATATAAACAAAGTGAAAAATAAAAACCACGTGATCATTTCATTAGATGCTGAGAAAGCATTTGAGAAAATTCAATGCCCCTTCATGATAAAAGTCCTGGAAAGAACAGGAATTCAAGGCCCATACCTAAACATAGTAAAAGCCATATACAGCAAACTAGTAGCTAACATTAAACTAAATGGAGAGAAACTTGAAACAATCCCACTAAAATTAGGGACTAGACAAGGCTGCCCACTCTCTCCCTAGTTATTCAATATAGTTCTCGAAGTCCTAGCCAGAGTGATCAGACACCAAAGAGATCAAAGGGATACAGATTTGAAAGGAAGAAGTCAAAATATCACTATTTGCAGATGATATGATAGTATATTTAAGTAATCCCCAAAGTTCCACCAGAGAACTACTAAACCTAATAAACACCTTCAAAAAAGTGGCTGGGTATAAAATTAACTCAAATAAATCAGTAGCCTTCCTCTACACAAAAGAGAAACCAGCTGAGAAAGAACTTAGGGAAATGACACCCTTCATAATAGTCCCAAATAATATAAAATACCTCGGTGTGACTTCAAGTGAAAGATCTGTATGATAAGAACTTCAAGCCCCTGAAGAAAGAAATTGAAGAAGATCTCAGAAGATGGAAAGATCTCTGCCAGATCCTGACCAATACAGATGTGGATTCTAGAAGTTGACCATCAGGGTGATCACAGGGAACCCAGTGGAGAGTTAGGGGAAGGACCGAAGGAGCTAAAGGGGCCTTATTTGGCATCAATGGGAGAGGAGTCCCTTGGCCTTTGAAGGTTTGATGCCCCAGTATAGAGGGATGCTAGGTCAGGGAGGCAAGAGAGGGTGGACGGGTGAGCGAGGGAGCACCCTTATAGAAGCAGGGTAAGGGGGATGGAACAGGAGGTTTGCAGAGGGGAAATCTGGAAAGAGGATAACATTTGAAATGGGAATGAACAAAATATTCAATTAAGAATTGTGTTGTGTTGCAACATCAAAGGACTTGGTCATCCTTGTGCCCATTTACTTATTTTAGTCAAAAAAACAAAAACAAAAAACAGGAAAAAAAAAAAACAGCACCTCAAGGAACCTTCCTGCTGTCCTGCCGAGTAAGTAATTCACATTCCTCTGGTTTCAATATTTTAAGCCACCTTGACTATCAAACCTCAAATCACCCCTACAAATCTAGGTGTTATTCTGGCCTTCACCTGCTCCTCAAGTTAATTTGCTGAAATCCACCCCCATCAAGCACCATCTCACACAGCTAACAAATGTGTACCATAGATCTTCTTGTTTTGAAAAAAAATCTTTCGGGACAAAAATTATCTTTTCCAGAGTTATTTTCCTCTCATCATGAAACTTTCCATATTTTCTAAACATTGCTAAATAAAAAAATGAAAAAACAAACATACTAAAGTCAAGAAACTGGGGGTTGGGGATTTGACTCAGTGGTAGAGCGCTTGCCTAGCAAGCGCAAGGCCCTGGGTTCGGTCCCCAGCTCCAAAAAAAAAAAAAAAAAGTCAAGAAATTGTTGAAATTGAGTAAAAGGATCTACAACTCTGCCTGATTTCCTGTGGACCACACTGTCACTGGAGACCCCAGGTATGACCCTACTTTATGCCCGAGGCCTAACAATTCCATTTAAATCATACTCAATAGACATAAATGGCATTCCGTCACCTGGATTCCATATTTTACCACATAACTTCAGCAGAAAACCTCTGTTTTCCTGGATGCAAAGCCAGTTCAAGTGAGTCCAAAGGCAGCATTTGTACCTAAAATGCCCAAACACTGATTACAACAAAGCCAGCACAAACACCTTATAGGACTTGAAGACTTGCTGATCACCAGAACCCCAGACCACTGTGACGGAAGGCCAATAGGTAAACAAAAAGCAAGGGGGAAAATTTTGAAATCACCCATCTAACAAAGATAAACTCAGAAATCAGAACCTAACCCTATAATAACCCAGAACTCAGATGACTAGAGGTCAGCATAAAAATTTAATCAATGACAGCCAGGGCAATATGGAATATGGCACCACCAGAACACAGCTATCTTACAACAACAAGCCTTCAATACTCCAACACACATATGAAGCACAAGAAAATGTACTTAAATCGAAACATATGAAGATGATAGAAGCCTTTAAAGAGGAATAAATATATTCCTTAAAGAAATACAGTAAAATACAATTAAACAGGTAAAGAAAATTAATAAAATTGTTCAAGACTTAAAAATAAAATAAAAACAATAAAGAAAACACAAACTGTAGGAATACTGGAGATGGAAAATCTAGATAATTGAACAAGAACTGCATACATAAGCATCGCCAATAGAGTACAAATTATGGAAGAGAGAACCTCAGATTTAGAAGGTAACAATAAAAGAAATTTATACTTAGGTCAAAGTAAATCCCAAATCAAAAAGAGTTCCTGATACAAAACATCCAGGATATCTGGGACACTATGAAAAGACCAAACCTAACAGTATATGAATAGAAAAAGAAGATTTCCAGTTTAAAGACCAAGAAAATATTTTCAACAAAATCATAGAAGAAAAATTTCCCAATCTTAGGAAAGAAATATCTATAAATCTTAGATTAAATAAGAAAAGAAAAATCCCACTGCCACATAATAGCTAAACACTAAAAATACAGAATAAAGAAAGAAAAGCTTTAAGGAGAAACTGCAAGTAACATATAAAGGCAGATATGTTAGAATTACCCACAACTTCTCAACAGAGACTCTATAAGCCAGATGGGCTTGCTGACTCTAAAAGACCACAGATGTCATCCTAAATTACTTTAGCCAGCAAAACTTTCAATCACCATTGATGGAGAAAATTACATGTTACATGATAAAACTAAATTTAAAAAATACCTATCCACAAATCTAGCCCTACAGAAGATACTAGAAGGAAAACTCCAAACCAAGGAAGTTAACTACCCCCACCCCAAATTCTCCACAGGAAATAATAATTTCAAAGCAGCAAAACAAAAGAATGGAAGCACACATACACACTACTACAAACTATATCAAAAGAACAAGGATTAACAATCATTGGTCATTAATATCTCTCAACATCAATGGACTCAATTCTCAAAAAAAAAAAAACAGTACCCGAACATTTTGCTGCATAAAAACAACAACAACAACAACAACAACAACAACAACAACAAAAAGACAAAACAATTAAAAAAAAACAAAAAACCCACCTCAACATCAAAGATAGACATTACTTCAGAGTAAAGCCTGGAAAAAGATTTTCCAAGCAAATGGACCCAAGAAGCAAGCTGGTGCCATAATTTAATATCTAACAAAACAGACTTTCAACCAAAAGTAATCAAAAGAGATATAGAAGGGAACTTCATATTTCTCAAAGGAAAAATCCATCAAGACGACATCTCAATTCTGAACCTTTGTGCCCCAAATGTAAGGGCATTCACATTTGTAAAAGAAACATTACTAAGGTATAAATCACACATTGAACCCCATACATTACTATTGAGAGATTACACCACCATAGTCTCACGAGTGGAAAGGTCATCTAGACAAAAACTAAACAAAGAAATAATGGAAGTAACAGATGTTTTGACTCAAATGGACCTAACAGGGATGTACAGAAAATTTCACCCAAACACAAAAGACTATAGCTTCTTCTACTACTTCAGAGAACCTTTCCCAAAATTGACTCTATACTCAGTCACAAAATAAGTCTCAACAGATAAAAGAAAATTGAAATAGCCCCTGCATCTTATCAGATCACCATGGGTTAAAGCTGGAATTCAACCAATAACAGAAGCAACAGAAGCCTACACACTCATGGACACTGAGCCACTCTCTATTTAATGACCATTGAGTCAGAGAAAAAAATAAAGAAAGAAATTAAAGACTTTCTACAATCCAATGAAAATGAATTACAATGTAACTAAACCTATGGGGCACAAAAAAGCAGTGTTTGAGGAAAGCTCATAAAACTTTGTATCTTCATAAGGAAATTAGTGAGATTTCATATTAGCAACGTTTAACAACACTCCTAAAAGCTCTACAACAACAACAACCACAACAACAACAACAAAACATACAAGAGGGATAGATGGCAGGAAATAATCAAACTCAGGGTTGAAATCAATAAAGTAGAAAAAAGAGAAAAATATAAAGAATCAATGAAACCAAGTGCTGAAAAAAATCAGTAACTTAAACAAACGCTTATTCAAACTAAGTAAAAGATAGAATATCCAAATTTAAAAATCAGAAATGAAAAAGGGACATAACAATATATACCAAGGAAATCCAAAGACTCATTAGGTCTTATTTCAAAACCTGTACTCCATAAAATTGGAAAATCTAAAAGATATGAACAATGTTCTCAATAGGTACCACTTACTAAAGTTAAATCAAGATCAGATAAGCAATTTAAATACAACTCTAACTCCTAAGGAAATAGAAGCAGCCATTAAAAGTCTTGCAAAAAATAAAAGCCTAGGGCCAGATGATTTTACCAAAGAATTCTACCAGATTTTGGAAGAGGAACTAAAACCACTTTTCTAATAAAACTATTCCATAAAATGGAAACAGAAGGAACATTGTCAAATTTATTTTATGAGGCCATAGTCACCCTGACACCTACACCACACAGGGACTTGACAAAGAAAGAGAATTTCGGAACAATTCCCCTCAATAAATTGATACAAAAATCCTCAATAAAATACTCAGAAACTGAATCTAAAAATATAGTCATAGTCTCATCCACCATAGTGAAGTAGCCTTCATTCAAATGATGCAGAGATGGTTCAATGTACAAAAATCTATCAGTGTGATGTACCATATAAACAAGCTGAAAGAAAAAAAATACATGAACGTCTCAATAGATGCTGAAAAATACTTTGACAAAATCCAATAGCCTTTCTTGATAAAAGCCTTCAGTCGATCTAAACTACCTAAGATCTAAATTACCTAAACTGAGTAAAGGCAATATACAACAAGCTGCTAGCCAATATTAAGTTGAATGGAGAGAAACTTACAGCAATTCCACTAAACTACCTCTAAATTCAGAAACAAGACAAGGCTTTTATTCTCTTCTTATCTGTTCAACATAGTACTTGAAGCTTTAGCTTAAGCAATAAGACAACTGAAAGAGTAAAAATTCAAAGTATCATTATTCACAGATGATATAGTAGTATGCATCAGTGACCTTGAAAATTCGACCAGGGAACTCCTACAACTGATAAATATCTTCAGCAAAGTGGCTAGATTAAAAATGAACTAAAAAATCTGTAGCCCTCCTATACACAAATGATAAATGGGCTGAGAAAGAGATTGGGGAAACAACATGCTTCCCAATTAGCCAAAAATAATATAAAATATCTTGATATAATGCTAACAAGGCAAGTGATATGACATGAACTTCACATATTTGAAGAAAAAAAATCAAAGACCTCAGAAGATGGAAAGATGCCCCATGCTCATGGATCGGTAGAATTAACATAGTAAAAATGTTTTTTAAAAATACCTTACCAAAAGCAGTCTGTAGATTCAACACAATTCACATCAAAATTTCAACACAATTCCTTACAGATCTTGAAAGAACAATTCTCAGCTTCATATAGAAAAACAAACAAACAAAAACAACAAGGACAGTTCAAACAATACTGTACAATTAAAGAACCTCTGGGGGTATCACCATTCCTTATGTCAAGATGTATCCCAGAGCAATAGTAATAAACCCAAATGGAATTGACATAAAAACAGACAGGTTGATAAAGAGAATTAAACCTAAGTCCCAGAATTAAATCCACATACCTATGGACACTTGATTTTTGGCAAAGAAGCCAAAATTATACTATGGATAAAAGAGAGCATTTTCAACAAATGATGCTACTCTAACTGGATGTCTGCATGCAGAAGAATGCAAATAGATCCATATCTATCACCCTGCACAAAACTCAAGTTCAAGTGGATTAAAGACATTAATATAAAACTAGAAAGACTAAACCTGATAGAAGAGAAACTAGGGAACAGCTTTGAACACATTGGCACAAGAGACAACTTCCTGAAGGAACACCAATAGCTCAGGCACAAAGATCAACAATTAATAAACAGGACCTTATGGAACGGAAAAGCTTCCATAAAGCAAAAAAGACCATCAAAAGGACCAGTGGTAGCCTACAGAATGAGAAAAGATCTTCACCAACCCCATAGAGAGCTAATATTGAAAATACATAAAGAACTCGAGAAACTAGACATCAACAAACCAAATAACATAATTAAAAGGTGGGGGGGCACAGATCTAAACAGAGAATTCTTGACCAAAGAATTTTTAATGGCTGATAAGCACTTACAGAAATGTTTGACATCTTTGGACAACATGGAAATCTAAACCCAAATAACTCTGAGGTCCCATCCTACACTAATCAGAATGGCTAAGGTCAAAAACTCAAGTTATAGCACATACTAGCAACAATGTGGAACAAGGGAACCACTCCTTCATTGCCGGTAGGAGTGCAAACTTGTACAACCACTTTGGAATTAATTTGGTGGTTTCTCCATTTCTCAGAAAATTGGGCATAGATCTACCTCAAGACCACTCCTGGGCATATATCCAAAGGACAGCATACCCAAGGACAGTTGCTCGACTATGTTCATGGCAGCTTTATTCATAACATCCAGAAACTGGAAACAACTTAGATGTTCCTCAACCAAAGAGTGGATAAAGAAAATGTGGCACATTTACTCAATACAGTATTACTCAGCTATTACAAACAAGAACATCATGAAACTTGACGGCAAATAGATGGAACTAGAAAAGATCATCCTGAGTTAGATAACTCAGATTCAGAAACAAAAATGTGGTATGTAGTCACTTATCAGTGGTTACTAGCAATAAAGTAGCAACCATGCTAAAATACACAGATCCAAAGAAGCTAAATGTCAAAAAGGGTCCACTATGCATGGAGAGGTAGGGACATGACTCTCACTAAGAAGCAGAAATAGAATGGACATCTCTGGTGGAAGGAGGTGAGTCATGAACCTCAACTGGAGTGGGAGTGGTAACAGGAGGGATAGATTTTGGAAGGATGGACTGGGGAAGACAACTGAAATGGGGTGAGGGTATTAAGAGTAATGGACTGTCACACATTTGAACCATCGTATTTTGGTGAAGTTGTCTGTAATTAGCCTCAAGATGAAAAGGCCTGTGGGTTCCAATGATGAGGGCAAAGCTACAGGTTGTCATACCATTTGATGGGGAAGTGGGCAGGAGGTATGCTCTGCACCAAACTCCAACCAAGTGTAGCTGCCTCACTGTAGGCTCAGAAGCTTCAAGACCAGTCAGTGATCAACCGAGACCTACAAAACTACATGCGAAAACAAAAACAAAACAATGAAAACGTTCTTTGTTTTAAGTTGATAGTCTCAGGAATCCTAATGCAGCAACAAGATGGCTGGCATAGTCTCCAAAAGAGCTGAGTACAGAGTTCATGGTTTGTTTGTCTGTTTCGTTTGGTTTAGATATAGCACCTCTTGTGTCTTAGCCAAGCTTCTGACTCGATATGTAGTCTGAGATTATCTTGGGCTTCCAACACCATGCCTCTGCCTCCACAGTGCTGAGATTGCAGATGTACACTTTAATGTCAATTTTTATGAAGTGCTGGGGATCAAACCCAGGGATTTGTGCATGCTCGTCAGGCACTCTGCAACTCAGCCAGCCCAACATTGCTGTCTACCTCACCAGCACACTAAGGTGTTACTAGGGAAATGCTGAAATAACTCCCCTGGAAGGTTTTTCTGTCTATCCTGCGTTGTCTTATCTGTAATTACTATTTCTCAGAACTTGCTGCAGCCTCAGAGGCATGTGAAGGGGATTGCTTTGTCCCAAGTTGAGCCAAAGCAACAAATTCATGATATTTCTGGAGAGAGAGTAGAAACCCATGTGCTTTGCCTTGAAATTGTCAAGTAGCGTCACTCCCTTAGACCTTGTTAGAAAACTAGGTGAAATCATACCTCCACCTGTTCCCAGTAGGCTGCTACCTACACCAATAATTGTGTAGAGAAGCAGAGTTCCACAGTTTCCTGCCTGCAAACTGGTTTATGAATGGCTAGAAAGTACCACTCACCTATTAAAACCACCCTTTACCAGCAGAATTTGACAGCATCTAGGTGGGCACAATTACTAGGTGTGGCCTTGTCAGAGGAGGTATAGACATGTTAGAGGAATTGAATCATTGTATAAGGATGTTTTGGTGCCTCCTATAGAATACAAATTATAATATCCTATTCTCAGAATTATTCTGAACTTAAACAAGATGTGTGTTATCCACCTATCTTTTGTGAGACTGAAAATGGAGCACATGTTCACTCGGTTACAACTGTTTTTGTCAACCTGACACAAACCTAGACAAATCTTGGAAGAGAAAATATCAACTGAGGAATAGCTTTCATCAAATAGGGCTGAGGGCACATCTGCAAGGCATTTTCTTAATAGACAATGTAGAAGGGTCCAACCCACTGAGCGTATTGCTGTATCTGGACAGGTAGGTCTGGACTATATAAGAAAGGTGACTGGGCAAGCCAAGAGAGCAAGCCAGTAAGAAGCATTTCTTCGTGGTCTCTGCTTCAGCTCCTATCTCCAAGTTTCTGCCTGGGCTTCCCTCAGGGATTATTGACTGCCCCTGGCAAGATGAAGTTCAGCAAACTGACATCACTGATGCTGGTGAGGGTTAAAAAAATGAGGAACACAGCATACCTACCAACATGGGCAAGGCCCAACTCATCCATATTGCTGATGCTGGTCAGGGCATGAAGCAAATGCAACTCTCATCACAGCTGGTGGAAACACCAAACAGTACAATAATTTGTCAGGTTCTTACAAAATTAAACATGATCTAACATACCACCCAGAAATCTCATTACTTTTATTTATATATTTGCATAGTTAAAAACTATGTCTCCACAAGCCTACATATACATTTTTATGGAAGATAAATGTGTGCATGTGCATGTGTGAATGCATGTGTGTGTGTGTGTGTGTGTGTGTGTGTGTGTGTGTGTGTGTGTGTGTGTGTCAGACTTAGAGGCAATCAAAATGTTCTTCAGTGAGTAGGGGTAATCTTCACTACTGTGTCAGCCAATTGTGACTATATGAGTTGACCATGCACAAAGAAAGATTTATTTTGGCTCACTGTTTCAGTCATTTAGATCCATGATGAATTAACACTGGTGTTCTGGAACCAGTGGTAAAGGAAGAAGGACACTATGATATGAAGGCCTGAGCATGTGACAAAACAAAACACAGGCTGCACTTTCACTGTGACTTTCATGGCCTCGTTTGCAGGGACATTCCATGACAATGTGTTTAGCCTCAGGTTTAAAGTAGCCCCAAGACAAACAGACAGACAGACAGACAAAGAGAGAGAGAGAGAGAGAGAGAGAGAGAGAGAGAGAGAGAGAGATAAGTAATCACTATACAAAACACATATAAGTACAAGTGCACACACACAAATACAAATACACATGCAAGCATGTACATAATCACACACAAGTTCACAAATATGCACATTCAGACACAAATGCACAGTTCATTATCTCACTATTTCTGTATCTCTTGAAGGCTTCCTGGCCTTTTAAAATACCACGAGAAGGAATTAAGCCATATCAATTCCTAGCTCTGTTATCAGCCAACACCTCAACTGACAGTCAGCTGAAGAGTGAGAGCTATATCCAGGAATGCTCCAGCAGAAGTTTCAGGCCTGTGAAAGGGCAGGAGAGACCCAGGCAGCCCAGAAACTATTAGCACTGGATGCAGTTGGCCCTATTTTTAGGTTGAGGAGTCTCAAACTTAGTTTATAAGCCTTCACCTTCCTGAGGAAAAGGAGGAAGAAAGATAGACATCCCCTACTTTCTTGGATGTTTCGGAAAATGGAGCCTTCAGCCAAGGGAAAGAACACAAATCCTAGGCTAGGCATGTGGCTATGAAGAGCCTTGTCCACAGGGCAACGTTACAGTCTCTACCACTAATGTACACTACCCTGGGATATGTAACCCATGGATCCTGCATGCCTTTCTCAGTGTGCACACACTCTCTCTCATATGACCCTCTATGAGACAGTGCAAGCAGCTGACACACTGTGCTCTTCCATGGATGATGAATCAGTTGGAAGAAGCCAAGCAGGGACCTGTGGTGAGACCCAAGCCCTCAGCAGGTTGGGGGAAGGCTTTGGGTTGGGCATCAACCTGGACTATACAGCAAGTGCCTTCTTGAGAGAGAGGTGGGACAAACCAAAAGGAGAGGAAAGGTCTGGGGGAGGAAAAGGGAAGAAAACTTCCTGGGCGCATAGTTGACAAGTGGAAGGAATTCTGCTCAACAAGTTCATATCAGTGTCTCTAATTATAGAGAGGAAGATTTCTAACATTTTACAATGCTGTGTCTTTATATTTATGAAGTGCTTCTTTTGAAAGCTTTTTTTTAAACTTTCAATTTAGAAATGAAAGAGAAAAGAAATAAAGCTAACAGCCTTAGTACTACTTTAGTCACAGAGCAGAGTCAAAAACATGCCCATAGAGCCATATAGAATTTCTCAGGGAAGGTCCCTTCCTTCTTTTCTTCCTCCTTCTTCCTTCCTTCTTTCCTTTCTTCTTTCCTTCCTTCTCCCTTCCTTCCTTTCTTTATTTTTTTCAATAAAACAAATTGCATTTTTATTTTTTTTAACTTTAATATCTACTACATACACCAGGACAAGCACATATTGAAAAGTTTTTGAAAAGAATCCCACCACATGAAGACTGGTCCAGTCTGGCCACGGTAGTATAAGTTTGTTATAAAGGAGAATGATGATGAGTGTGACACCACTCTGGGCTAATTTTATGAGACACTTTGTTTGTTTTAATAAAAAGAGAAAGGAGAAGGTCAGGAGATGTGACAGTTAACACTTTCTATTCTTCCACAGGACCACAGTTCTGTTTCCAGTACACTTATGAGAAAGCTCAAAACCGCCTGTAACTCCAGATCTAGGGATTCATAGATCCTCTTCTAGCCTCCACAGGCATGAGGGCACATAGATTATACACAGACAGACACATATGCCTGCACACACACAGAGGCACACATACGTGTATACAGAGAGAGATACTTACAGGCACATACACAGACATACATACATACACATGAACAGGCATGCACAGACACATATGCAAAGGAATACACATGCATATATACATACACACCCACATAAAAGTAAATCATTTTGTCAAATGAAAGGAAGGGGTAAATTTGTGCCTTTAACAAAAAATGAAAAAGACTAGATCTGTTCAGTCCCGTCACGACCCTGCTTCTGATTTACATCATACCATTCTAAACAGCACAAACAACGTATGCACGTGGCTCCCCTGAGCGTTCCTGAGAAAGGTCCTCTATGATCATGTACATTTGGAATAGTCTCCTGAAACGATAAAACAGAGGACCCACAACGTATTTCCCAAATGCCTTCTAAAAGGTTTAATGAGCAGATTTAGTTCTATTGTCTGAAAGAGAAGCTCTAATAAAACTGGAGGTGAGTCAAAGGTTTATTTGTGCCCCTACGGATCAGCTCTCGTGCACATTTCCTGTCAGTAGACTCTATTTTGCCAGTGTGTGATTATAACTGCAACCCACCATTAACCGTTTGGAAAACTAAAGTCTATTTCCTGATAAACCTGAGAAAGGTCAGAGGTTAACTAGGCCAGGCCTAGTCAAAATGTTACAGGCTTGGAATGTAGCTTCTCTATTCCAGGCAAAAAGACCTCACACCACTGTCAGAAGCAGAAACAGCATAGAAAATGTGGACACAGAGGAGTGACTTAGTTAAACAGAAACTAGTCTGAATTGCCAGGCTAAGTAAAACTGTCACAGCTTCCTGAAGCCTCAGGAAACACAAAGGCTCTTAGTCTAGAGTTTGACCCTTCCCAGAATAACTTCCTTACCCTCACTACAAAAAAAAAAAAAAAAAAAAAAGGAAAGAAAAAAAAAAAAACACCAGAAAGCAGCTGAATGCAGACCTCTCGTCAATCACAGAGTCAGATCTGTCACCAGGCTACAAGGGTTCCTGTGGAAAATGAGTAATATATATTAACAAAGTGTCCCAAAGGGACTGTGGCAGGCAGGGAACTGCAGAGAAAACCTACAGAGGGTCCCATGTCTGACCCCAGCGAAAGGTGTAACCCAGACACTGCCTTGATGCCTGGATTGATATAGGAAAGCAACTACTGGCCTGGGGTGTTTCAGCATGAATAACAGTTGGTAAACCTAGGCCGTGGCTACACAGCCTTTAAATTGTATTTCTGATTCAACGAATTCCTTGCATTCTTTTAAAAGTTCTCTTATTGATGAATTTTGCTATTTGGACATTTGATACATTAATAGAATGTGTTCTGATTATTCCCTTCTCGCATCTCCCCAACCCTACCAACACCACCACATATTTAGTTTAGTCAGGACCACTGTGTGAGCATTGGATTGGAACTCTTCCTGGATCCTGGTGGACTCATTAATAAAAACACAACTAAAAGCAGTGGTGCCCCACCCCGACACACACACATTCCCCAAACTAATCAGTAGCAAATAACTGAACGGTGACGGGCAGGGCCTCTGGAGCACTGTACCCCTACACAATTCACGCCTGACTGTTGAAGAGTCCATTCTCTTGCAGAAGCTCGATAATTAATTAGGTTTTTTTTTTGCTATAATTAAAAACAAACTTTAAAATTTTCCTGGAAGCACTTGAGCTGCTGAAAATTACCAAACCTCCCTGGAGTGAGCTCAGCATATTGCTAAGACGCACATTCCCAGACGAGAGAAGACTGTGTCAACACAGCCACTGTGAACTAACTTCTCCCAGGGACACGTTAATGAAATGTCTAACAGAGGAGTCCCTCAGCTGAAGAAAGACTTGTTCGATTTCTGCCACATAGCCTTACCATAGATTCAAGGACTTGGAGACAATCTTTCAGACATCTGGTTTCTTTACACATATTTTAAACCCTTTGAATTGTACAGTCTTAAAAAGACTTCTAGCTTGACTAAAAATAAACTATATCTGCAAATACTTTATTTTGGAGGGAAAGAAGGTGGGTGGTAATATTTTTCATACTTGGGAAAGTAACCCAAAAGGTAAACACCCAATTCTCTTGGATTATATTTTTACATCTTTTTATTCAAAAAGCATGTATTTCAGACTCTCGGAAGCAGAGTAGTGCTTTGTAATATTTTTAAGTAAGCCTAAAAAAAATGGGTTTCTGACATCGTTGCGCATGTGTGTCATTGCACTTTGCTTCTACACTTCTTTCCTCGGGACACTCCTGATTGTCGGCTTCCTTCAGCCAAGTAGTCCTCCTTCTGTTCTCATGCCATATGCTATCCAAATCTAAGTTCTTCCGATGAGGAAGAACACACCATACTTACATTTTTTTTCTCCTCTTACTGCCCTCTCTTCTTTCTCTCTTTCTTTCAACACCTTCTTCTAGCCAGGAGAATGCTAGGAACCTGAGAACCTATGCTCAGTCCCTGGAAATTACATGGTGGATAGAAAGAATTGACTTCCAATGCCTGTCCTCTGATCTTGACAAGCTTGCCATGGCAAGTGTGTACCCAGATATGTATCAAGTAAATACATAAATGAAGTTTTAACATTTGAAAGAATGAATGGAGTAATAAAGGGCCATCTATTTTGTTCTGTGTATTTCTTCCAAAACCAAAGCGCTGCTACTCCAGAGTAAGAATAGGAAGACTGAGCTTTCTTTCTCTGACAAAATGCATCTATAAGTAAAAATGCACTGAACAAAAATAAAAAGTAGCCCATGTTCATTAGTTTAAATAGCAAAAGAAGTAGACAAAATGCATTACAAACAAACAAATGAAAATGGAAATAAGCAGGAAAGGTATGCCAAAATATTATCAGTGATTGTTCCAAGGATAGGCAGGTTTTCTGTCTTTTTTTCTTGTCTCCAACTCCTGACTTTCCTATAGTAGACAGTCTCATTTTAGAACACCTAACAAACTCAGGCAAGAGAACAAACTCAGAACTTCTAGTAAAGATGCCCTTGGAAACTTGACTTGAAAGCATCTCCTCTTTATGCAGTGAGCATAGACATGCATTTTAAAAAGAAAAATATAGTAAAACAATATTATACTTAAAGAATGCAAAATTAGTAAGACAGAGTGATGCTGGTCACTAATTCCAGCACTTGAAAGGCTGAGGCAGGGGAATCATGAGTTCAGCGCCAGCCTAGACTATGTAGACACTTTAAATAAAAAAGAAAGAACAGAGAGAATGCTGGTGAGAAATAAAGAAATGAAGGTAAGAAAAGGGAAGGAAGGCAAGAAGGGAAAGGGAAACAGGAGTGAAAAAAGGAGGGAGGAAAGGAGAGAGGGGAAAGAGAAATGAGAAAATGGAAAAGGACGACAAGAAATGAGAAAAGGAAGGTGAAAAAAATTGTAGGTAACACATGCTACAGAGAAATAATTTGCAGATTAGTTCATAAACAATTAATACTGAGGTAACCGTAAACTGAAATAAGGTTCTATTTTCTATTCACGATACAAGAAAACTACATACCAGTAGGATGGCAGTTCTTGGGGAGGTGTGAGGAGATAGAAAGAGTCCCACTGCCAAAAACTGGCAACATCTGTGGCCCTCCTAAAAGACAACTTTGTGGCATCTAGCGAAGGGCACTTAGGCAGTTCTGGGATGCATGGAGACAGTGGCAAAGCACAGAGGCTCGGACAAGAGCCCTTCAATCAGCCAATTGAAACTGTGAGCCAACTGGAAACAACCAAGTCCCAAAGAATCACAATGTCTCATCAAGTAGGTCCATTGAGAAAAAATTAAATCAGATACAATTGTATGGATATAAATAAATGGTGGAAGATTAATTTGAATAAAAAACATAAATTACACAACAAGTTACTATTAGTTCACCAGTGTGGAGTTTTTCTTTCCTCTAAGTCCATTACTATTGGTAGAGATTTGTTTGTTTGTTTGTTTGTTTGTTTGTTTGTTTGTTTGTTTGTTGGAAATAGGGTCTCATGTAGCCACGCTGGTCTCAAACTTTCTATAGAGCTGAAGTGGCCTGAATGAGAAATGCCCCCACATGAGCTCACATATTAAAACACTTGCTCTCTAGTTGGTGATCCTGTTGGGGGACAGGGTATAGAATTTTCAGGAGGTAGAGCCTTGTTGAAAGAAGCATGTCAGTGTGTGAGGGCTTAGAGTTCATAGTCTCACCCCATTTCCAGTTCGCGTTCTCTCTTTGCATGCAGTTGAGATGTGATTTCTAAGTTTCCTGTTCCTGCCACCATGCCTTCCCTGATAATATGAATATCTAGCCCTCTAGAACCATAAGCCAAAATGAATTACTTTTCAAGTTGCTTTTGGTCATGACTTTTATACAGCAACAGAAAAGTAGCCATGCATAACCTTGAACTTCTGATCTTCCCCTCACCAACAATTGCTGCAATCATCCTGGGCGTGTGCCAACATGCCCAACTTCGTATGAATTTTCAAAACACATAGAATGATGACTCATAGTAGAATGCCAACTTCAAAACAACCCACTACACAGGTTTGTAAATTATGAAAAATGCAGAATTTCATTTCTTGCTATGAGACCTAGAAGATATACCTTATTATTGTCTGTATTTCTTTAAGTGTCTAATATGCTTCATAAGTTAATCAATTGTTCACCCAACTTTTCATTTAAGAGCTTATTGCTACTTTAGCAAGAATAAGGCCTGGAGTGATAGAGAAAACTCCCGCTCTGGACAGAGCTCGATAGAAGATAATGGTTGGCATTATGGCACAGTGAGATATGGACAGACACAGGAGGTCACAAGGGATAGAGGAGACAGACGGAATGTGTGAGAAGGAACCAATAGTTGATCTGAAACCTCTGAAGGAGAACTAGACTTAGAGGTCAGAGATCCCAAGAGTGACCCAGTTGGGATGACTAAGACCTAAGGGCAGTTAAAGATGTGAAGTAAAAGTGCTCAACATCACAGTATATCCTACAATATGATAAAAACAAAACAAAAAAAAAAACAAAAACAAAAAACTGACTACAGTGTTAGGAGAAACAGTTCAGTTGATAAAGTGCGTACTGTGCAAGCACAAAGACCTGAGTTTCTCCCCACCTGTGCAAAAAGCTAGTCATGCTGGCATTCACTACTAATCCCAGGCCTGTTGAGGAAAAATAGATAGGTCCCCGAGTTTCCATGGGCAGACAGTAGGTCTCTTGGTGAGAAATCTCTTCTCAAAAATGATGGGCAACTACCCTGGTACAACAGCTGATGTTGAACACTGCCCACCACACACATGCACACTTACCCACACATACACAAGAGAGCAAACTAAGGTATAGTAAAAAGAGAAACACAGGGAACTGTAGTCAGTTTCCAGAAGTCTAAAGAATAATAATTCCTGCATTGGGGAAAAACAAAAAAGAGAAAACAAAAACTCACACAGTAAGTGTGCTTGGAATATAAAGTCACCCTCACAATACATTAGGGAAGGACCAACTAGAAGTCCTTAGAAATGATGTGGAAAAGGAAGAAGGCAGGAAAAAAATATTTTTAAAGTCAAATGCTAGAAAGGGGAAGGAGACAGATGACCTTACAATGTCTGACATTACTTTCTTCATAAGAAGAAAAAAGTCATTAAAATAAGTAAATGTCTAGCAGAAATGACT
Organism: Rattus norvegicus; assembly: GCF_021556685.1. NCBI lineage: Eukaryota > Metazoa > Chordata > Mammalia > Rodentia > Muridae > Rattus > Rattus norvegicus. Next base: position 63,462,669 of record NC_141550.1, read on the forward strand.
TGGTTCAGGAAGACCCTCAGTCATGCAGGCACAGACTGTACAGAAGAAAGGCATTTTGACTGCAGTAGATTGCGATTCTTTCTCTTCTCACTCCAGCTTCCTCTACTATTTGGGCCCAGACTTTTACAGAATCTAATTAAAGAAATAAGCTGAGTGTACACTTTTGTTTGGGTTCACAAAAACATGTTTACACAGCATGGAGTCATTTCCACGTATGGTTTTTGCTGGCCATAGAGCGGTGGGCAGAGCTTCCAGGAACAAACTGACTGTCCATCCTGGCCAACTCACTTGCATTGTAATAGAAGGTTCCAGGCTAGAAGAATGAGTTTTATGGAGCAAAATGATAGAAGAGGCAGTGTTTAAAATAGAGGGCAGCAGAAGCTAGGCTGTGGAGAATGATTCCAAGCACCTAGTGTGGAAAAAGTATGAATGAAGAAAATAAAGGGAACTTACAGATGCCCTAGAAGGTACTGCGACTTCTGTACTCGGTGATGTTTGTCAGCATTTGCGAATCTTTGCTACTTTCTTTTCACTCCATGTAAATATTATTTCATATTTAAATCATACTTTAAAGAAATCCTTGAAAATTGCATGACTTCAGGGTCTCTAAAACTTAGATCTGTTTCCAGTTGTTAGATCTTCGATTCATAGCAGTATAAATGATGAGAAATTTGTGTTTCCTCTCCTCTAAAGAATGTAAATTGCAATGTAGCCAAGCAGCATTTATTTTGTTAAAATTTATGTAATCACTGTTTTCCTAAATTTAATCCAAGACCAAGGAATGAGGCCAAAATTGTGAATACTGCCTTTTATGCCAAATTTCATGACCTCTAAATGGTATAAGAGTTTCCATGAATTTTTTTCTGTTTATTATTTAGGCAAAACTGGAAAAATGACTGATAATCACAATCTTATAAAAATGAAGATGCCAGAACTCTACTGATTGTATTAAGACCGAAACAATTCTGAAAAGCTGCTTGGAAACAATCCAGAAATCACAGGATCCCACAGAGCCCACCAAGAATGGTTGTGGAGGGACTTACATCCATTAAAAAAAATGGCTGCAGATCCACAGTGGACAAGCACTGTGGGTTTGTCTACTCTTCAACCAGTGCGACAAAAAGGCCAACTTGATCACCAAATTACTGCCGCTGATGGCTTCTGCTAAGATACCCTCTACTCTCATCCATTGACATCTACTGAGCCACTTAGTGGCTTCCTTCTGCTCATTCAAGTGACCCTTCATACTTCACAGGAACCTGTGAAGACACTTGCCCTCTCTTCTAAAATGTCTTCTACTCTACTTGGTTTTGTTGAAGAGGAAGAAGCACTTGCTTACCTCAGAGAGCTGTAGGCTCTTCCTGACTCTCTTCCATTAATTCTCCTGCATATCTCATGCAAAGTATGAGTACAGAAAAGTCCCTAGCCTTTCCAGTCTTCTTTTGTCTACTATACCCTCGGCCCCTGGTTGCAAGGGAACTGACCACCCAGCATCCACTCCAGGACAGAGCACATGAGAGGAGTATCTTTTCTTACAATTCACCAATAGTATGTAAAATATTCATTTATCAAATGTACTTTTTGAGGCAAGGTTTCATATATTCCTGGCAAGGTCTCAAACTCAGTAGGTAACTAAAGATGATCTTTAACTTGTAATTCTTCTGCCCCCACTTCTTGAGTGCTGAGATTACAAACATACACCATCATACTCATCATAACTGCAGGCACTGAAAGGGTTTCTTGTCTGTGGACTTCCTTTCAAGATGCCATCCTTCCTTGATACTCATTCATCTCCCCTGTAAGACAGATATACCCAACAGCCTCTCAACACCAGATCAGCTTCTGATCCTGGTCTCAGGGCTTAGAGGGTGCTCCTAGTTCATACATATCAGACCCCTGTGGTCTCCTGATTAGGAATTCTGCTCTCAGGTCTCATGGTGCTCACAGGGCACAGAAACCAGTCCTCTGGGTTCCCTGAGCAGGGGTTCTTTCACACAGCATCCACACCCATGTGGAGCTGTAAGCTGTTACTCTCTACTTCTTATTAGCAGGCTTATGGTAGTTTTATGATGGTGCTTTCAAACATATATAAGGAATTTCATCATATTCACTTCAGCTATTCTAACCTCTTGATCTTGATATTACATTTTATCTTGATCTGCAGATTGCAAAAGAAGACTGCGTGCCTCACTGGGCATAGCTTGAACATAGGAGACTTCAAAGCCTGCCTCCACAGTGGCTTACTTCCTCCAACAAGGCCACACTTCCAAATAGTGCCATTCCCTATGGTCAAGCATTCAAACACATGAATCTTTGGAGGGTTCATCCCTATTCAATTCAGTGTCTTAATTTCTTTTTTAAAATGTTTAAAATTTTTATTTACATGAATGGGTATTCTGCCTATCAAATGAGGTCTGTGTACCAAATGTGTGCCAGGAACCCTCAGAAGTTAGACCTGGACTTGGGTCCCCAGGGATTGCTATATGGGTGCTGGGAATCAAACCTGGGTCCTCTGGAAGAGTAGCCAGTGTTCTTAACCACTGGGTCTTTTCTCCAATTTCTGTGTCTCAGTTGGTGATTAGGTTGGGAGGCTTTTAGAGTAAGTCCAATTGACATAATTCCCTGAGTTTCCTATAAAAATATTTCCTTTTTTATGATATAAATAAATATTAACTATAATCTAGTTGGTAGGATATCTAGATGGGTGGAGGGCAGCCATCATCTAGACTATTTCCTTTTGTGATCTACAACTAGCAAAGGAAAGTCACAAAAAGAACAAATAAGTATATTCAGCGTGTTCCAGAATCAGAAGTAGGTCTCTCCGATCACACTACTCCACAAAAGGGGATGGGGTGAAGCTCACCTGGCTTTTTGTTTGTTTGTTTGTTTTGTTGTTGTTGTTGTTGTTGTTGTTGTTTTGGTTTGTTTTTTGCCATTTAGTCTTCTGGTTCACAGGAGACACAGACCCTGTGCAAAACAAGTAAAGCACAAGCAGATCCTGTAAGACAGTGCCCAGTCCATTGGAAAAGAGATACATGCTGACAGATCAAAGGGAACCCAGAACTGAGGGATACAAGAATAAGGAGCAGGAGGGGAAAGTTTGTCCTTCTTGTGGAGAAGACAACTCTTTTCCCTAAAGGCATGGGGTTTTGAGCAAAAGTCCAGTGAACCCAGTGTGCTAGAGTGAAAGTGGAGAGAGTATTTGAGAAAAGGCAACAGATATATGCATCGGTATGAAAAATGAAGAGGGTTTGACGCAACCAGGAAGAAATTCAGTTTCTGTTACCCCCAAATAAACAATAAGGGTCTCAGGACTGGCCATTATGGATATAAAACAGTAACCTTCAAGTACTTTGGAAGCTGCCAAGATACCCCTCTCTCTACATCCTCTCTCAATCTCTCTCTCTCTCTCTCTCTCTCTCTCTCTCTCTGTGTGTGTGTGTGTGTGTGTGTGTGTGTGTGTGTGTGTGTGTGTAAGACAAACCTAGTGAAAGGAAAACATTATAAAAATGACAGAAAGGATGAATTTAAGAAAAGCGGACTGTGCACAGTGTCCGTTACTTGAGCTTCCCAGAAGTGGCTTAGGTTAATTTAAATGTTTCTAAAAATCAGCTTGGCTTTATTGGAGCCCAAGATGAAGATGTTGGCAGATTCATGGGGCCACAGCTCCAGGCTGAGGCTGACACAGAAGCAGAATGCCTCCTTTGTCGGGGGTGTCAACCTGATCTATGGCTCATTTCTTCCCCACACAGTCATTGAAAAAGAGGAATGCAGGCCACTAATTTCAGCATTTGTACTCCAAAGTTAAATTCCAGGGCAAACTCACATTCCTCAGCTGGCAGTATTCCAGATAGATTGCCCTAATCAGGAAAGCACAATTTATGCCACAAGCACTCAGATGAGAGCCAATAACAGGGTAGAAACAGTCTCAAAGACACCATGTCCACTGCACTAAGCAATACTCCAGAAGTGGAACCTGGCATGGGAGTAGGAAACACAATATTAAGAGGCTACAGAAAGCACCCAGGTAAACAACCTTAGTTCAGAAGTAGCCAGGATCATGGAGGAAATATGAGAAGTCAGACATCCTGTACAAGGGTTCCTGGGGCACTGAAGCTTGTTATGGCCACAGAGAGAAGTAAACATTGCTCTTGTTCTTGCTGCAACTAGAGAAACTGCATATTCTGAGCTGAACTTAAATGATGCAAAATGAAAGAGTCCCTACCCCTTTCTTGGGTGCTCCCTGGCCACAGCTACAGCAGGAAATATTGTTACTCTTTGAGTAAATTATAGTCATAATCATCCTCCTGCCTTCTATTATACCCACTCCTCCTATCAATGCCTTTTGTTTTTACACTGTAACCTACTGTTTTAACCAGACCTAGACTCAAAGATACTGGAACAGGTGGCTCCACTGCAGGGACCTTGTCTCTTCCAGCATGGAGACATGAACAATAGCTCTCCTGGGTATTGCAGAGCTACTAAGCCCCTCTCATATCTGTGACTGAATGTTTGCTAGCAATGTCTTGCTCAGACCTTATGTGGGTAACTGTAGCTGCTAAGAGTTCATAGTGCCTTAGCTTTGTTATTCCCATATAACAGTGTCTCAAGGCCCTCCTCTCCACTATCTGCTTCTTACCTTCTTTTCATCTGATCTTCTGTGATGTTTCCTGAGTCTTGGAAGTGGTGGTATGAGTTTTCTATTTAGTGATAAGCACTTGACAGATATTTGTTCTTAGAACTTAGGCCAGCCACAAAACTACATGAATTAAGGAGCTAATTAACAGGCCCTTTGACAACATATTTACCTAGCAAAACAGAAGTTATAGGTTTGCTACTGGTACCTAAAAACTCCCTATTACAAGCCTTTGGCCAGGTCTCACAATATCCAGTGTGAAACTCCCTCCTGCAGAGCAGGCCTTCGGTGTACACAGAAATCAGGTGGTTACTCCCATAACAGCCATACCAGTTTTATACCTGTGAGGAATTCTTGTCTGGGAAGATCTAAAGCTGAAAAAGACCGTTGCTGCCATTCCTCCACAGCTGCCTAACTGGCACTTTTTGGCACTGTGAAAGCTGGCCAGTAAGAAAGAAGCTGCTATCTCAGGTCAAACGTGGTTTCTTTTCTACCTTACTCTCTTGCAGAACCAGAAGTTTCCTTCTTCTCCTAGGCTAGCTGGTCAGCAAACCTCAGAGGTCTTTCTAGCTCTCCATCTCCAGCACAGAGATTACAACACCCCTCCACATAGTGAGTTTTTTTTTTGGTTCTTTTTTTCGGAGCTGGGGACCGAACCCAGGGCCTTGCGCTTCCTAGGCAAGCGCTCTACCACTAAGCTAAATCCCCAGCCACATAGTGAGTTTTTATGTGAACTTGAAACTCAGGTTCTCATGCAAGCCAAGCACACTACCAACCAAGCAAGCTCCCAACCCCGCTAACCCTGAACTCTTTCAGAAGGATTTCAAATGGCTTCTCTAAATTATTGCTTGTCTTTGAGAAAATCTTTTCCCCCAAAAGATATAACCCAAAAGCCAGTCACACACCAAAAAGTCTTGTACCCCTTCATTTTCCTTTAATAGAAACTTTCAGAGCAACTTATCCATGGGGTGCAAAGCACAACCTAGGCCACTTTGCTTAAACCAGGACCCAAAATTTAGCAGGGAAGATTGCATACCAATATCCTGTGTTTGCCTCACATAAAAATGTGTGGATATGAATATGGGAATCTGCTAAAAATGCTCCAAGCCTTCCCTTAAAGATTTACTTCATGTATGCAACTATCAAGTGTACATCAACTTAACACTAAGTCCGAGGACTGAATTATGATGTTTAGGTGTGGCAAATGCACCAGGCAGATTTGAAGGAAAGGCTCATAAGAAAAAGGGGGGGGGGACTCAAAATAGAAAAGCAGAGCCAGGACCAAGGGTGCAGACATTCCTTAAAATAGTGGCCTGTTGGGGTTTGTTTGTTTGTTTGTTTGTTTGTTTGTTTTTGTTTGTTTTGTTGTTGTTGGTGGTGGTGGTGGTTATTTTATTTACATTTCAAATGTTATCTCCCTCCCCAGATCCCCCTCCACAAAATAGCCCCTCCCCTCCCCTTCCCTTGCCTCTAGGAGAGTGCTCCCCAACCCGCTCACCCACTCTTGCCTCAGTGCCCTAGCATTACCCTAACCTGGGTAATCAAGCCTCCACAGGACCAAGGGTTTCCCCTCCCAATGCTGCCAGATAAGTCCATCCTCTGCTACATCTCCAGCTGGAGCCATGGGTTCTCCCCATGTGTACTCTTTGCTTGGAGGTTTAGTCCCTACGAGCTTTGGGGGAATCTGGTTGGTTGATATTTTTGTTTTTCCTATGGGGTTGAAAATCCCTTCAGCACCTACAGTCCTTGCCCTAACTTCTCCATTAGGGTCCCAGTACTCATTCCAATATTTAGCTGTGTACATCTGCATTTGAACTGGTCCTGCTCTGCCAGAGCCTCTTGGCAGACAGCTATACCAGGCTCCTGTCAGCAAGCACTTTTTGCCATCAGCAATAGTGTCTCAGTTTGGTATCTGCAGATGAGATGGATCTCTAGGTAGGGCAGTCTCTGGATGAACTTTCCTTTGGTTTCTGACCCACACTTCATCCCTGAATTTCCTTTTGACATTTTCTGTATACATTCTGGGTTGTTTCCAGCATCTGGCTATTATATTTTAAAAAGGCTGCTATGAACATAGTGGAGCATGTGTCCTTGTTGTTGGAGCATCTTTATGCCCAGGAGTGGTATAGCTGTGTCCTCAGGTAGAACTATTTCCAATTTTCTAAGGAACCTCCAGTCTGATTTCCAGAGTGATTGAACCAATTTACAATCCCACCAGCAGTGGAGGAGTTTTCCTCTTTCTTTAAACTTCAACAGCATTTACTGTCACCTGACTATTTGGTCTTAGCCATTCTAACAGGTGTAAGGTAGAATTTTGGGCTGTTTTGATTTGCTTTTCCCTGATGACTACAGATGTTGAACATTTAAGTGCTTCTCAGCCATTTAAGATTCCTCAGTTGAGAATTTTCTGTTTAGCTTTGTACCTCATTTTTAAATAGGGTTATTTGGTTCTCTGAAGTCTAACTTCTTGAGTTCTTTGTATGTTTGGATGATATTCCTCTAGCAGATACAGGGTTAGAAAAGATCTTTTCCCAATCTATGGATTGCTGTTTTGTCCTGTTGACAATGTCCTTTACCTTACAAAAGCCTTTCAGTTTTATGGGGTCTCATTTGTCAATTCTTGATCTTAGAGCATAAGCCATTGGTGTTCTGTTCAGGAAATTTTCTAATGTGCCAATATGATTGAAGTTTTTTTCCTGCTTTCTCTTCTACTAGATTTATTTTATCTGGTTTTTGGTGGAGGTCTTTCATCCACTTGGACTTGAGCTTAATACAAGGAGATAAGAATGGGTCAATTTGCATTCTTCCACATGCTGACCTCCAGTTGAACCAGCACCATTTGTTGAAAATGCCGTCTTTTTCCACTGGATGGTTTGGGCTTCATTGTCAAAGATCCATATGACCATAGGTGTGTGGGTTCATTTCTGGGTTTTCAATTCTATTCCATTCATCTACCTGCCTATCTCTGTCCCAATACCACGTGGGATTTGCTCATATCATGAGGTCATGGATGGTGATTTCCCCAGAAGTTCTTTTATTATTGAGAATGTTTTTTGATATCCTAGGTTTTTTGTTATTTCAGATAAATTTATGCATAGCTTTCTATCTCTGTGAAGAATTGAGTTGGAATTTTGATGGGGATTGCATTGAATCTTAGTTTGGTTTTGGTAACATGGTCATTTTTACTATGTTAATCCTGCTGATCCATGAACACCGAAGATCATTCCAGCTTCTGAGGTCTTCTTCAATTTCTTCGGAGACTTGACAATTTTGAAGATCTTTTACTGGCGTTCTTAGTGTCACACCAAAATATTTCATATTATTTGTGATTATTGTAAAAGGCGTTATTACCCTAATTTTTTTCTCAGTCAGTTTATCTTTTGAGTAGAGGAAAACTACTGATTTGTTTGAATTAATGTTGTATCCAGCCACTTTGCTGAAGTTGTATATCAGCTGCAGGCGTTCTCTCAAAGATTCCTTTGTATAATTTATGGTCTTTCCAATTTCCCATTGTTCTCCTATTGTTGTCTAATTGATCTGGCTAGAACTTCATGTACTATATTGAAGATAGGGGGAGAGTGGGCAGCCTTGTCTTGCCCCTGATTTAGTGGGATTGCTTCAACTTTCTCTCCATTTAATTTTATGTTGGCTATTGGGTGGCTGTATATTCCTTTTCTTAACATGTAGGTATGAAACTTGAATTCCCATTCTCCCCAATACTTTTAGAATAAACCAGTGTTGGTTTTTGTCAAAGGATTTTTCAGCATCTAATGAGATGATCATGTGTTTTTTTTCTTTGAGTTTATTTATGTGGTGGATTAACTTGATTGATTACCATATATTGAACTATCCCTGCATCACTGGGATGAAGCCTACTTTATCATGGTGAATGATAGTTTTGATGTGTTCTAGGATTTGGTTTGCAAGAATTTTACTGAATATTTTGCCATCAATATTTATGAAGGAAATTGATTTGAAGTTCTCATTTTTTGTTGAGTCTTTGTGTGGTTAGTGTAACTGTACTTTATAGAACGAATTGTGTAGTGTTCCTTCAGTTTCTATTTTATGAAATATTTTTGACAAGTATTGGTATTAGATCTTCTTTGAAGGTCTGGTAGAATTCTACATTAAACCTGTCTGGTCCTGGGGATGTTTTGCTTGGGAGACTTTTAATGAGTGCTTCTATTTCTTTACAGGTTATGGGACTGTTTAGATGGTTTATCTGAACCTGATTTAACTTTGGTACCTGGTATCTGTCTAGAAAATTGTCCATTTCATCCAGATTTTCCAGTTTTGTTGAGTACAGGCTTTTGTAGTAGGATCCGATGATATTGTTTTTAATTTCTTCAGTTTCTATTATTATGTCTCCATTTTCATTTTGAATTTATTAATTTGGATACTTTTTCTGTACCCTCTGGTTAGTCTGGCTAAGGTTATATCTATCTTGTTGATTTTCTAAAAGAACCAGCTCCTGGTTTTGTTGATATTTTTGTATAGTTCTCTTTGTTTCTACTTGGTTGATTTCAGCCCTGAGTTTGAATATGTCCTGCCATCTAATCCTCTAGGGTATATTTGCTTCTTTTTGTTCTATAGCTGTCGGATGTGCTGTTAAACTGCTGGTGTATGCTCTTTCCAATTTCTTTATGGAAGCACTCAGAGATAAGAGTTTCCCTTTTAGCGCCGCTTTCAGTATGACCCATAAGTTTGGGTATGTTTTACCTTCATTTTGATTGCATTCTAAAAAATCTTTAATTTCTTTCTTTATTCCTTCTTCCTGACCAACTTATCATTGAGTAGATAGTTGACGCAAAAATACTCAATAAAATTCTGGCAAACCGAATCCAAGAGCACATCAAAACAATCATCCATCATAATCAAGTAGGCTTCATCCCAGGCATGCAGGGATGGTTTAATATACGGAAAACCATCAACATGATCCATTATATAAACAAACTGAAAGAACAAAACCATGTGATCATTTCATTAGATGCTGAGAAAGCATTTGACAAACTTCAACACCCCTTCATGATAAAAGTCCTGGAAAGAATAGGAATTCAAGGCCCATACCTAAACATAGTAAAAGCCATATACAGCAAACCAGTAGCTAACATTAATAAGTGGCTATTAGCCCAAATGCTTGAATTACCCTAGATGCCTAGAATAAATGAAACTTAAGACGGATGATCAAAATGTGAATGCTTCACTCCTTCTTTAAAAGGGGAACAAGAATACCCTTGGCAGGGAATAGAGAGGCAAAGATTAAAACAGACACAGAAGGAACATCCATTCAGAGCCTGCCCCACATGTGGCCCATACATATACAGCCATCCAATTAGACAAGATGGATGAAGCAAAGAAGTGCAGGCCGACAGGAGCTGGATGTAGATTGCTCCTGAGAGACAGTCAGAATACAGCAAATACATAGGCGAATGCCAGCAGCAAACCACTGAACTGAGAACAGGACCCCCATTGAAGGAATCAGAGAAAGAACTGGAAAGCTTGAAGGGGCTCGAGACCCCATATGAACAACAATGCCAAGCAACCAGAGCTTCCAGGGACTAAGCCACTACCTAAAGACTATACATGGACTGACCCTGGACTCTGACCCCATAGGTAGCAATGAATATCCTAGTAAGAGCACCAGTGGAAGGGGAAGCCCTGGGTCCTGCTAAGACTGAACCCCCAGTGAACTAGACTATGGGGGGAGGGTGGCAATGGGGGGAGGGTTGGGAGGGGAACACCCATAAGGAAGGGAAGGGGGGAGGGGGATGTTTGCCCGGAAACCGGGAAAGGGAATAACACTTGAAATGTATATAAGAAATACTCAAGTTAATAAAAAAAACAAAAAAAAAAGAAAAGAAGAAAAAAAACAACAAAAAAAATAAAAAAAAGTAAATAAGAAATACTCAAGTTAATAAAAAATGCGGAAAAAAACAGAATATTACTAATGATATTTACTTGTTAGGTGAGTTCAGATTCTAAATAAATAAATAGCCAAAATTAGATTAAAAATTCTACATTGTGACAAATTATTCAAGAACAATCTATCCTGGTTTTATTTAAACCCTAACTCTTATTGGAACCACCCTTTTTATTTCTTTCTTGGAGATTAAAAAAATAGGGCTAAAAGCAATAGGAGCCGCAGCAATGCATTTACAAAGCGTACCTTGCCTCACCCTGGCATTTAGAAATGTATTCCCTAATATTTCTGGAAGTCTGCCACTCAGGCTGGAGACAGTGGTGATTTAATGCACAGGATTAGGACTCTGCCTACCCTGATCTCTTTCTAGGTCTTCAGGACCATGTCTCAAAGCTAGCCAGATTTAGACATAGCCACACTGCTTTGTGGATTACTGGCACATGTTCTCACAGCACAGGTGTTGCCAGTGCCTTGGACACAAGAGTAATGGAAGCTGAAGTGTTCAATGTGCACGGTACTGTGGGATGTGGTTTGCGTCTTGTGCAATTTTGAGAGTGAAGTAATTTAGGCAGTGTCTGGTGGAAGATAGAAAGAATGTATAACTTCTCTTATTAAAAAAAATGCCTTTTGAATACCTGAACTCCAGGGCTGGTAGTCAACACGACTATTCTTTCCCCCAATTCATCCTTCTCTCTTGTGAGACCATAGTGTATTAACTGCACATCTACTGCATCTGAGAACCTGACTTGTGGGCATCATTTATCGTGCCTTCATGTTCTTTCCTTCTTGGATGCATCATTTCTTGGACCTTCCCTTATTCTTATACTATTCCTTCATCATTTCACTGTTACACTAATGTTGTCCCAAAAAGGAATCTAAAGGTAGAGAGCTGGCTCCAGAGAGAAAGTTCCTGTGGTGCCAGCATTAGACCAGATCCCCAGCACCCTTGCAATCCCAGTGCTGGCTCCAGGGCAGAGAAAGGCAGGTCTCTGGTCTCATAGGACAGCCAATCTAGCCAGATATGGTGAGGTCCAGATGTAATGGACTCTGTTCCATCACCACAAAAGGTGGAACATGGTCTAAGAAAACACCAAACTTCAAACCCTAGAATGTATATACACTTGAACACACATATCACACACCAAAAAAGTCAAAAAGTGAAAAGGGAGGAAAAAGAATCTCACCACGGGCTTCAATGAGTTTATTGTTCGTTTGTCAGCAACCAAGGAGTGTAGAGCCAGGACAATAAGGTTTAAGAAAGAAAACTGAAACTAAACTTCATCACCAGGCAGCCCCTGGGGCAGAGTTGAGGACAGCTTTCAGGAAACAGAGTTGGTGTTCAGTAAGGCAGGACAGAAAATATCAAAGTGGAGACTCCATTAGAATTGGATTGCACACATTGTGAGTGAAGTTCAGGTTCAGAATCTGCCAGGGGACAATGAGATGTGTCCCTTGGGAGGTGGTGCAACTAGAGACACTGGCTGGCCTGTTTCCTGAGACCATTCACTGGTGCCTGAAGAGGGAGTTAGGCTTCCCTTAGAGCAGAGGCAGTCAGCAGGCACAGTCACTGGGAGCAACTGAAAGTTCCTCTGCTCTCAATAGTATCAAACAAGTAATTTTAATATTTATTCAAACTGCAACTATTAGAAAGTCCAAACAAAAACAGAAGTAACTAGTCTGTAAACTGTGACAGCAATTGAAGCTCTGTGTGGAGTGCAGAAGACAACGCATGGTGGTGCCTACACAGCCCTTCCTGACCTGAAAACTGGGCCCCATGGGAGCTAGAAATGTTAAAAGCACAGAGGAATGGATACAGAAAATGTGGCGAATGTACACAATGACATTTTTATCATTTCTATTACATTCATTCTTTGATATATGTGTGTCTAGTGCACTCTGATTGTTACCACCCCCACTTCTTAATGTCTCCACATCATTGCCATGTCACCATGCGTCTACACAAGTGCTGGTCTGGCAGTCAGACTTCTCTATTTTATTTTCTGACTCCCTGAGTTTAACCAGCACAGTCTATATGAACATGGGTTTGGAACCATCCACTGGACTCCAGTGTTTCTCAGTGTGTTCTCAAATGAAATGAATTCATCAGTAGCCAATGGTTTAGCAAGGGTAAAGCCCCTTAGTTAGGGTTTCCATTACTGTGAAGAGACACCTTGACCATGGCAAGTCTTATAAAAGACAACATTGGGCTGGGGATTTAGCTCAGTGGTAGAGCGCTTACCTAGGAAGTGCAAGGCCCTGGGTTCGGTCCCCAGCTCCGAAAAAAATAACCAAAAAAAAAAAAAGACAACATTTAATCAGGGATGGCTTGTGGTTTCAGACATTTAGTTCATTATTATCATGGTGGGAAACATGGCAGCATCCAAGAAGACACAGTATTGGAGAAGGAACTAAGAGTTCTGCATTATGATCCAAAGGCAGCCAGGAGACTTTCTTCCACTGGGAGTGAACCTTAAGCATAGGACCTCAAAGCCCACACCCACAGTGGCACACTTCCTCTAACAAAGACAACCTATTCTAACAAAGCCATGCCTCCTAATAGTGCCACTCCCTGTGGGCCAAGCATATTCGAAGGACCACATTCTCCCGATCAATGATCAACATTAGACAGGCCTAGTCCTGTGTCGTCCCATTTCAGGCAGCTGCAGTTCCTCTGAAGTCAGGACTACATTGACTATGTCATGCCCAAATAATAGCATTTCATCCATATTGTCTAGGTTTGGTGGCTGTATATATACGGGCTGGATCCCCAGGTGAGGCAGTCTCTGAATGGCCATTTCTTCCAACTCTACTCCAAACTTTGTCTCCTTACCTTCTCCTATGGATATTTTTCCCACTTCTAAGAAGGACTGAAGAATCCGCACTTTGGTCATCCTTCTTCAGCTTCATGTGGTCTGTAGATTTTATCTTGGGTAATCCAAGCTGTTAGGCTAATTTCCACCTATCAGTGACTGCATACCATATGTGGGTTGGTATATATATATATATATATATATATATTGTGATTGGATTACTTCACTAATGATGATATTCTCTAGTTCCATCCACTTGCCTAATAATTTCATGAAGTCATTGTTTTTGATAGCTGAGTTGTACTCCATTGTGTAGATGTACCACAGTTTCTATATCCATTACTCTGTTGGAGGACATCTGAGTTCTTTCTAGCTTCTGGTGATTATAGATAAAACAGCTATGAACAAGGTGGAGCATATGTCCTTGTTATCTGTTGGAGCATCTTTTGGGTATATGCCCAGGAGTGGTATACCTGGGTCCTCAGGTAGACTATGTCCACTTTTCTGAGTCACCTCCAGACTGATATCCAAAGTGGTTGTACTAACTTGCAATCCCCCCAACAATGGAAAACTGTTCCTCTTTCTCCACATCTTCACCAGCATCTGCTGTCACCTGAGTTTTTGATCTTAGCCATTCTGACTGGTGTGAGGTAGAATCTCAGGGTTATTTTGATTTGATTTTCCCTGATGACTAAAAATGTTGAACATTTCTTTAGGTACTTCTAAGTCATTTGATTGATATTCCCCAGCTGAGAATTTTTTGTTTAGCTCGGTATCCCATTTTTAATAGGGTTATTTGATTCTCTGGAGTCTATCTTCTTGAGTTTTTGTATATATTAGATTTTAGCCCTCTATCCAATACAGGATTCGTAAAGATCTTTTCCCAATCTGTTGGTTGCCATTTTATCCTAATGACAGCCTTTGCCTTACAGAAGCTTTGCAATTTTGTGAAGTAGCATTTATCAAATCATGATTTTAGAGAATAAGCCATTGGTGATCTGTTCAGGAAATGTTCCCAAGTGCCCACGTGTTCAAGGCTTTCCCCTACTTTTTCTTCTATTGATTTCAGTGTATCTGGTTTTATGCGGAAGAGTTTTCCTCTTAGCACTGCTTTCATTGTGTCCCATAAGTTTGGGTATGGTGTACCTACATTTTCATTAAATTCTAAAAAGTCTTTAATTTTTTTCTTTATTTCTTCTTTGGCCAAGTCATCATTGGGTAGAGCCTTGTTCAGCTTCCATGTCTATGCAGGGTTTCTGTCATTTTTGTTATTGAAGACCAACCTTAGTCCATGGTGATTTGATAGGATGCACAGGATTATGTCAATCTTCTTGTATTTGTTGAGGCCTCTTTTGTGACCAATTATATGGTCAATTTTGAAGAAGGTACCATGAGGTGCTGTGAAGAAATTACATTTGTTTTTGTTTTAGGATGAAATGTTCTATAGACATCTGTTAAATCCATTTGGTTCATACCTTCTGTTAATTTCACAGTGTCTGTGTTTAATTTCTTTTTCCATGATGTATCCTTTGATAAGAGTAATGTGTTGAACTCTCCTACTGTTTTTATTTGTGGTGAAATGTATGCTATGGGCTTTAATAAAGTTTCTTTTATGAATGTGGTTACCCTTGCATTTGGAGCATAGACATTCAGAATTGAGAGTTTATCTTGGTGGATTTTTACTTTAATGAGTATGAAATGTCCTGCCTTACCTTTTTGGATAGATTTTGGTTGAAATTCCACTTTATTTGATATTTGAATGGCTACTCCAGCTTGTTTCTTGGGACCATTTGCTTGGAAAATTGTTTTCCAGTCTTTACTATGAAGTAGTGTCTGTCTGTCAGTGATATGTTTCCTGTTTGCAGCAAAATTTTGGGTCCTCTTCATGTATCCAGTTTGTTAGTCTCTGTCTTTTTATTTGGGAATTGAGTCCATTGATATTGAGAGATATTTGGGACCAATAATTGTTGTTTCCTGTTATTTTATTGTTAGAGGTGGAATTATTTTGTGTGGCTATCTTCTTTTTGGGTTGTTGCAAGAAGATTACATTTTGCTTATTCTAGGGTAAGGTTTCCCTCCTCGTGTTAGAGATTTCCATGTCTTATTCTTTATAGAGCTGGATTTGTAGGAAGATATTGTGTGAATTTGGTTTTGGAATATCTTGGTTTCTCCATCTATATTAATTGAGAGTTTTGCTGGATATAGTAGCCTGGGTGGGCATTTGTGTTCTCTTAGGGTCTGTATGACATCTGCCCAGGATCTTCTAACTTTTATAGTCTCCGGTGAGATGTGTAGTTTAATTCTGATAGGTCTGCCTTTATTTATAACTTGACTTTCTTCCCTTACTAGTTTTAATATTCTTTCTTTGTTTTGTGTGTTTGGTGTTTTGACTATTATTTGATAGGAATAATTTCTTTTCTGGTCTAGTCTATTTGGAGTTATGTAGGCTTTTTGTATGTTTATGGGCATGTCATTCTTTATGTTAGGGAAATTTTCTTCTTTAATTTTGTTGAAGATATTTACTGGCCCTTTACGTTGGGAGTCTTCATTCTCTTCTATACCTATTATGCTTAAGTTTGATCTTCTCACTGTGTCCTGGATTTCTTTGATGTTTTGGGTTAGGAGCTTTTTGCATTTTACATTTTCTTTGATGGTTGTGTCAATGTTTTCTATGGTATCTTCTGCCCCTAAGATTGTATTCTGTTGGTAATGCTCAAGTCTATGACTCTTTATCTCTTTCCTAGGTTTTCTATCTCCAGGGTTGTCTCCCTTTGTGATTTCTTTACTGTTTGTATTTCCATTTTTAGATTCTGGATGGTTTTGTTCAATTTCTTTATTTGTTTGGTTGCGTTTTCCTGTAATTCTTTAAGGGATTTTTGTGTTTCCTCTTTAAGTATTTCTACTTGTATACCTGTGTTGTCCTGTATTCGTTTAAGGAAGTTATTTATGTCCTTCTTAAAGTCCTTTATTATCATCATGAGATGTGATTTTAAATCCAAATCTTGCTTGTCTGGTGTGTTGGTACATCCATTATTTACTTTGGTGGGAGAACTGGGCTTTGATGATGCCAAGTAGTCTTGGTTTCTCTTGTTTAGGTTCCTGTGCTTACCTCTCACCGTCTGGTTATCTCTGATATTAGCTAGTATTGCTGTCTCTGACAGTGGATTGACCCTCCTTTAATTCTGTGTGTGAGCACTCCTAGAGACCAGCTTTTTCCCAGAGGGATCTGTCACAGGGCTAGCTCTGGGTGCAGGCAGAAACCAGTAGGTCCTGTCCCAGACTCTTACTCAGTTTCTGTGTCCAGAGGTCTCCAGGCAGGTTCTTCTTGGGCCAGAAATGTGAGCAGAAATAGTGGTCTCCCTTTGTGCTCTCAGGACTGTTACACTTTTAAGAGTCCTGCTTTCTCTCCAGGGGATCTGGGTACAGATATGTGAGACCAGGTCAGCTCCAGATGCAGGCGGAAACCCAGTATAAATCTTAAGCACTCAAGTGTCACACTCAGAACCTCAAGAAACCATTTATGCAGTGTTTGTTTTTCAGAAGAATGAAGTCATGTCATTTGAAGAGAAATGGAGGCAACTGGAGACATTAAGCACACTAAGTCAGTCACAGAAAGACTAATATCATGTGTTTCTCTCATGTCTGGTTCCTAGAATTTTTAATATAATCATATAAAATCATACATATATATGAGATGATCGTATGCAGATGACAATGTCCAGGAGAACAAAGGGGTCTGTGACTGTGGAGTGCTGAAAAAGATGGACTATAATATATTCAATATCCAATACATACCCTTAAGATATTTTTAGAAGAAATAAAAAGACTGGGGAACAGTAATAAAAGTGCACATGCAGTGAGGGAGTCTGGGTGCCCTACAAAGATCATCAAGAGAATAGAAGTATGGTCCTTAGTGATTTTACCTCAAAAAGGTACTGTCTTAGTCACTGTTCTATGGCTCCAAAGAAACACCATGACCATGACAACTCTTATAAAAGAAAACATTAAGTGCGGGAGAAAGGATGACAGCAAACAGACAGACATGTCTAATCTCTGTCAAGTAGTACCACTTCCTAATAACCAATCCTAATAACCAACCATTTAAATCTATAAGCCTATGTAGGCCATTGCCATTCAAATCATCCCAGGTAGCAACTAGATGTTTCATACTTGTATGGTGTTTGGGTTCATACTTTGAAATATGAGAAATCAGATTCAAATTCTTTCCCTGTTCCCATGAGCCTTCCCATATGTACCCTCCTCCACCTCTCAAACCTCTAAGGCAGTGTTCCCAAGGTGGATGAAGGATGTTCTACGTCAGACCTCATGACACATTTGTGCTTTCACTCCTTGACTTTGTAAATGTTTATCTTGTATATGTACAGACAACACGTGAGGGAAATTTAACCTCTCAGTCACCAGAAGAAGTCAAATTTTTCCAAGTACAGTGATATGCACTTGTTACCCTAGCTCCCAGCATTCAGGTGACTGAGGTAGAAGAATTATAAGTTCAAAGTCATTATGTCACACAGTGTGACCCTCTTTTTAAAAACGGGCAAACTGGTAAAACATTGATATCCCAGCATGCTAGATATTTTATTTTATAGAAATTATGTATTTGATCCCCTTGACATATTGAAGTTTATTCTCTATCAAGAGAAATGAACTGAGCATCAACTATACAGAGTCATTCTAAATACCATTGCCATGGCTATCAGGGAACAAACAAAATCCTAAATAAAACACAGGACAGCATAAGTGCTCCTCTGTTTTAATTTTATTTATTTTAATTCTATTTAGTCCCCCTTTTTTGCTATTTTAGTCCCTTTTTCAGGCTGCACTAGAACTTCCAACAGTACTCCTACCTCAGTCTCTATGAATGTATGCATTGGCAACAGTACTCACCCTTACTTTATTTTATTAAGATAGAGCTTCATATAGTCTGGGATGAATTAGAAGTGGCTCCATAGCAGAGAATGTTGTGCTGGCTAGTCTTAAGTCAATTTGACACATAAACTGGAATTATTTGGAAGGAGGAAACCTTAATCAAGAAAATGTTTCCATGAGTCTGGACTTAAAAGCATTTCCTTAATTAGTGGTTGATAAGGAAGAGCCCAGCCCATTTTGTGTGGTGCCACTCCTAGGTATCTAGAAGAAACCAGGCTGAGCAAACCATGGGAAGCAAGCCAGTAAGCAGCAGTCTTTCATGGTCTCTGCACCAGTTCCTGTCTCCAGGTTCCTGCCTTGCTTGAATTCCTGTCCTGACTACCTTCAATGATGAACAGTGATATGGAAGTGTAAGTCAAAAAAGCCCTTTCCTCCCCAAGTTTCTTTTGATAATGATGTTTTTTTTTAAAGCAATATAATCCTGACTAAGAAAGATGACTTTAAATTCTGGTCTTCCTGCCTCTAATTCAGGAGTGTTGAAATTACAGAAATCACCAACACTCCTGGTTTGTGAACCCAGAGTTTCCTGCATCGGAGCTATGTAGTCACCTCTCAAGACAGCTTTTAGTAGTTTAATGATTGAGTAAGGTATGGGATTATAGAAGCTGCAGGAGATAGATCATAGAGTGCCTCAGAGGCTTCCTGCCATGACTCTCTATGTCCTATGACCTCTCCATCAATGCCTCTGGTATTAGACAGAGTTCATCAGAGCCCATCAGACTCCTCACAGACATCAGCCAGCATGTGAAGAATTCTTAATGCCCTTTTCCTAAAAGGTGAAGATCACATTGGTTATAGAAAATGAGGAAAAGGAAGCTTATGTTCTTACACTCTACGATGCTTCAAAGAATTCCTGCCATGACTCTCTGTGTCCTATGACCTATTGATTCCATGAAGGGTTGTTACAGTACTGAGAGACCTGAACTTTAAATTATGCTTTTTGTTTTTTGAATATTCCTACAAGTTATAATTCTTCTCATTACTAAGTAGAATGTATTTTATTCCTTAAACAACAATGTTAGCTATTCAAATAATAGTGTGAAGATTGTAGAAGTATATTTAACATACATATTATTCTGAGAATCCCTGAGAATACTAATTGTCCTGAATCTAAGAGTAACATGCTGGGGATTTAAAAAACTTCAAAAATTTTTTGTGTTTTTTCACTGTATATGGTGGTTCAAAAATGTATCATTGCTGGTGGATAAACATACCTTGTTTTTAGAGTAACTTTTAAAGAATTGAATTCAAATCTCACCTCTCTAGAAAATTCTTGACCTTTTTTCAAATCGGTATGTCCCACTTAGAATTCTGGTAGCTTTGAATCTGTCCTGCTTGGCATAGGTAGAAAAAGTACACCCACACTTGTGCATGTGCTTCCTCCTGCTCTAATTACAAAAGCAGCAGTGTGGCAGCTCTCTTCCTTGTGCTTTCAGCAGTAATTATTCTGCAAACATGATGATTCTATCATATTTGCCAGAAACTACCTAAGGTGGTTCTCCAAGGTTCCTAGACACATTCTATTTCCCACTTTTCCTGATGCTGTTTCAAAATCCTAACAAAAGCAATTTGAGGAAGGAAGGAAAGAGGGAAGGAAGGATTAATTTTGTTCATAGTTGCAGAGCTCAGCATGGCGGGAAAGTCATGGCTTCAAGAGAGCAACTGTCACATTGCATACATACACAATCAGGAAGCAAAGAGTGGAGAATGCTGGCAATTGTTGGCTTTCTCCTTTACTGATGCTGTCCATATGTAGAATGGCTTTTCTCACCTCAATTAATTTAATTTAGATACTTTCTCACAGGCACATGCCCAGAGGTTTGTTTCAATGGTGATTCCAAACCAAAGCAAGTTACCAATCAAGATTTACCATCACACCATATTTTTTTCAAAGGAGAGGACTACTGTCTACCACTCTTTAGTAAGATTCCCAGTGTGTCAAGCATTCTTAACAACATGTGAATCAACAACACTTAATTGATTGACAGTCTCTTTCATATGTCTATCAAATTTTCTTGTTCTAAAGATGCCATGAATTGCAGTAGAATAGGGTTTGAGCAGACTCAGCCTCTCTCTTTTCTTATTTGCAACCTAAAGATTCTAAGGCATTGTGGTACGTAGTAGTGACTATTGAACTCACAGGACAGAGAAATGCTGGGCAGTGTGTTCTGTGATACTTTTTTTTCCCTGCTCATATCTAATCAATGAGTTAATTCTTGATGACTAAACATAGTATGGTTGTGAGTGGCAAAAAGTGAGCAGTGGGGCCTAGAAGGAGGATGTAGGTTACTGAAGCCATATCTTGTTCTGGCCACTTCCTATAGTACTTTTCCATGTGTCCTAATAGAATGTCTGCTCTGCCATGTGCTTGCTTCCAAAGATGGACTACACACTCTGAATCAGTAAAGCAAACTAAAACCATCTAATTGTTACTATCAAGTAATTGTCAGAGCAACATAAAAATAATTAATGATGTGAAAATCAAATACGTGATCTTAAAACTAGCAGATTACAGTCTAACAGTTTCTGAAGGAATATTGTCTCACAGCAAACTGAGATCTCTGCTTTTTTTGTACTTTATTTCGTAGTCTGAGCCAATGGGAAAAACCATGTAATTTGGCTGGAGGAGTTTTTTTTTTATTATTAACTTGAGTATTTCTTATATACATTTCGAGTGTTATTCCCTTTCCCGGTTTCCGGGCAAACATCCCCTTCCCCCCTCCCCTTCCTTATGGGTGTTCCCCTCCCAACCCTCCCCCCATTGCCGCCCTCCCCCCAACAGTCTAGTTCACTGGGGGTTCAGTCTTAGCAGGACCCAGGGCTTCCCCTTACACTGGTGCTCTTACTAGGATATGCATTGCTACCTATGAGGTCAGAGTCCAAGGTCAGTCCATGTATAGTCTTTAGGTAGTGGTTTAGTCCCTGGAAGCTCTGGTTGTTTGGCATTGTTATACATATGGGGTCTCGAGCCCCTTCAAGCTCTTCCAGTTCTTTCTCTGATTCCTTCAACGGGGGTCCTATTCTCAGTTCAGTGGTTTGCTGCTGGCATTCGCCTCTGTATTTGCTGTATTCTGGCTGTGTCTCTCAGGAGAGATCTACATCCGGCTCCTGTCAGTCTGCACTTCTTTGCTTCATCCATCTTGTCTAATTGGGTGGCTGTATATGTATGGGCCACATGTGGGGCAGGCTCTGAATGGGTGTTCCTTCAGTCTCTGTTTTAATCTTTGCCTCTCTCTTCCCTGCCAAGGGTATTCTTGTTCCCCTTTTAAAGAAGGAGTGAACCATTCACATTTTGATCATCTGTCTTGAGTTTCATTTGTTCTAGGCATCTAGGGTAATTCAAGCATTTGGGCTAATAGCCACTTATCAATGAGTGCATACCATGTATGTCTTTCTGTGATTGGGTTAGCTCACTCAGGATGATATTTTCCAGTTCCAACCATTTGCCTACGAATTTCATAAAGTCGTTGTTTTTGATAGCTGAGTAATATTCCATTGTGTAGATGTACCACATTTTCTGTATCCATTCCTCTGTTGAAGGGCATCTGGGTTCTTTCCAGCTTCTGGCTATTATAAATAAGGCTGCGATGAACATAGTGGAGCACGTGCCTTTTTTATATGTTGGGGCATCTTTTGGGTATATGCCCAAGAGAGGTATAGCTGGATCCTCAGGCAGTTCAATGTCCAATTTTCTGAGGAACCTCCAGACTGATTTCCAGAATGGTTGTACCAGTCTGCAATCCCACCAACAATGGAGGAGTGTTTGGAGGAGATGTTTTAAAGTGTTTGTCATGCAAGCACAGGAACCTTGGTGCAATCTCCAGAATCCATGCTGAAAAAGTCCTGGTTTGGTAGCACTAGTTTATAATCCCAGTGTTGGGGAGGTAGCAACAGACATATCCCTGAGACTCTATGACTGGCCACTCTGCCTAACCTGAGAAGCCCTAAGCTAGTGAGAGGCCCTTTCTCAAAAAGATGGACAGTACCTGAGGAATGACCTGAAGTTGTGTTCTGACTTCCATGAATACATGCATATACACACATAGCCATTCTCAGACATAAGCACATGCATTACACACAATCCTTACACACACACACACACACACACACACACACACACACCTCAAACATACACATGGACACACATACATCTTCACACACATACACAAAATCACACAAAGGAAAATCTAAGTCTGACAATTCAAAGAGGTATTAAGGGGAGAAAGGAAAGATACAAATGTCTTAGAATAACTTCAGTCTTCTGCTGAGGGTATTGTGAAATCAATTCTCTAACTACATAGATAATGATTCACTTTCCTCTCAGCAAGAATCTAATTAACAAGTCAAGCACAGGCTGAGTATCACTACTGTTCACAGACATAAGGTGGTTAGAGTCAGGGGATGGGTGAGCAGGTAAAGAAAGGAGGACTCAGGAGTAGGTGGGGTGAAAGCTGGCAGGATCCCAACAGAGATTGTTGTCAGAAAAAACAAATTCCAGTTCTTTCCATCGCCTGGTTTCTTGCTCTAGGTAATAACTGATCTTTCGAAAGCTGGAATTCCACAGAATGACTGCCCTGCAACCTACAAACCCAAGCACAGTTAAGGAAGGATCTAGAGCTGTGAGGGAATGAACACCTCTCTGTTGCTTTTTACTCAGCAATATCTCTATGGGCCCTAGTGGGTCCCAGTCTCTTGACAAAGTTTCCGCAATCGCAAACAGAGATGTACCTTTAGGAGAAAGAGAGGAAGAGAGGCCAGATAGGCTCCATGTTTTCAGAAATCACCTCCAAAGTCCTGTCATTTCTCAGCAACATCTCTAATTTCAATAACAAAAACACCTCAGCATTCTTCAGAGACTCAGTGATTCACTGACTACTGCCCTCATCCCAAGCTTCTTACCTGCTCAAGGCCTGCTGCTCCCAAGCTCACCCCAGAAGTTACTACAACAACTCCACCATAATCCTGATTCTGCCCATGTGAGCTCTCCACTCTCTCTCTACCAGTCTAGGCTGCAGCATTGCTTCATGTTTTCTAAATTAGGCTCCTCACCTGCCAACTCCCAGGATCCTTTTGAATGACCAGGCTCTACTCTTTCCTTGGTAAGTCTGTGAGAATTCTAGTAAGAATGTAATTCTAGTGGGAATGGGGGCAACATACATCCACATCTATGGGGCCCTCTAAAAACTTGTGAACTTGTGTCTGAAGATGAGATTGTGAATTCAGACCCCTGTAAAAGTCCAGGCCTGATTATTGTTGCCAGCATTCTCACAATCTTGGTTAATAAACAAAACTGGCCATCCTCCTTGCTGCTAAAAAGAAAGAAAAGAAAATATTAAGGCAGCTCCCTTATAGCCCAGTTGACACACATGTTCTCCTGTTCTGAGAGCTCATAGGTATCACCCTTCATCATGGTCATTGACTGCAGTAGAAGCATCTCATTCCTAGAATCCTCTCTGCATTAGGGCTGAAGTGACTGTACACATGACCATGAAATGATTGTCACACTGGGTTTCGGGGTCAGAATCCAGCCCAGAAGTCAGCCTGGAGTTCTCACCTCTCCAGCAAGCTACTCTTCCCCCACTTTTATCTCAACACAAAGGGCTTTATGTATTACCCTTTATCCTAACATTTTTTTAACTTTTAAAGAGTGTAAAAGCATCCTTGTGTGACTATTAACATTTTAGCCAACAAGATGTAGTTTGAAGTATCTGTATACTGTTTATAGATCACCAGAAGAAATACTAGGAAATAGAAGGACTAAATTACCTCCAAAGTCCTGTCATATTGATAACACCCCTGTTCTGTATTCACATATCAAAGTATCTTCTCTTTTTTAAAAACAAAGCAATGGTAAATAAAATATATTGATCCATTTTGTATTGCTACAGCAAAACACCCAGATGTTCAACGTAAAGAAAAGGGTTGAAATAGCTCACAGTTTGGTAGACTGAAAGTCTCAAGTAAGGTAGCTGAAAAATGAGAAAAGTAGGTGGTGAAACAGAGAGATTCTGGGGTCAGACTTGCTACTTTATAACAATTCACACTCACAGGAATCAACCAGGGTCCCTTAAAAAACTGTGTTCATTTTTTCCAAAGGCCCAACCACCTACTACCATGAGGCCACACCTTGGGAAGGCTCAATTACATTCAGTATTCTGGCATCCAGCACTTGGACCTTCAACACACAGACTACATCCATACCCTACCAGGTTTTAGAAAGAACAGGAAATGCACTTCAGAAAGGAGGGTGAAGTCCACAGGAAAGAGACAAAACAGCAAGTTTGAGCCAAACCATATGGCTGCTGGTGATGGGAACTAGAGGCTCATCAGAGCAGTTCAGTAGAACAATGTTCTGTGTCACATGGCTGACCTGCATTAGGCTTGAGGTCTGAGATGTGGAAGTACACGGTGTGGAAGAGGACAGCACTGACTTCCCCTGAACTCATAGGAATCTTAGCCAGCTGCAGGCTGAAAAAGAAAGAAAACCAAGCTATATTTGAATAGCCTGAAAGCAAGCCACCTGTGGATCCAAAGACCTCAGATACAGCATTCTTAATTCAGACTGGGATGGGAACTCCCAGTGCAGCATTATATAGCCTGTCTTGGACTAGTGCCCCAAAATCCCAGAGGAAAACACTAAAGGAGAAATGTACAGAGAGGAAAAAGAACAGAAAAAGAGTTGGGGGTGTTGGAAAAGATGATCCTAAAACCTAGTACTTAACGTGAGCTAAAAAAAAAATCTAAATTTGAAAAATTATCTCTAAATATAAAAAATAAATAAGATAGCTTTCAGTATTTTTTCAGTGGAGATATAATGTTCTAAATGTGTTTTTCCAAATTTTAGATGTTGAAATCTACAATGTGATGATATTTGCAGATGGGAGTCCTTTGAGAATAGTTAGGAAAAGTCATTCACAAACCTTGAAAGTAAGCATAATCCAGAAAACTTCAGGAAGAAAATTTAGACTGGCAAGATGGTCAGTCAGTGGGTAAGCAGGCCTGCTGCCTGGTGTGAGCCTGAGGACCCAAGATCAAGCTTCAGAAGTCAGATAAAGGGAGAAAGAAGGAACTATCTGCACATCTGACATCCACATACCTGCTATCATACATACACATATGCACATGTACACACACACACCAATAATAAATCCAAATTTAGAAACAGAAGTAATTAGATAACAGATGCTAATTGAAAAACTTGGATACAGTGCTAAGGAAGGAATATATATATGAAGAAACAGAGGGCATGGGGTGGGCAGGGGGTAAAGAGATTCCATTTGCTATTGGTTTTAGTGCTAAGCACCTCTTCCTGTGGACACAGTTATAGCTCATTCTTTCCATTTTTTAATTTTGAGACAGGTTCTCTGGAATCTGAGGGAAGAAGACTAGATGAGTTCCAGGCCAGCCTGCTACATACAGTGAGACCCTAACTTAGAAAAACAAGGGAAGGAAAGGTTAAGAAGGCCCAGAAGGCTCTTGCTCTTTGCTCTTCCTCTCTGTCCCTTCTCTCCCCATTCCCCTCCCCCGCTTCCCTCCACATGCTCATGTCCGGTCTTTACTTCTCCCCTCTTCTACTCTTGCTCTCTCATTAAACCTTTCCACGTTGGGAAAAAAAGGGTCCAGAAGAATGAACAAAGAATTGGTGGGGAGTAGGGCTGAAAGAAGGAATGGAGGAATAAAGGAGGGAGGAAAAGAAGGGGAAAGATTGAGAACGGGAATAGAAAGGGAAGGGGAAGAAAAGGGGGAATGGAGGGAAAGAGAAAGAAATGCTGTTTTAAATAGTATCAGAAAAAGATCAGGGGTAAGAGGAAAGTTCAGTGGTAGAGCTCTCTTCCTCATGTGTGTGTGCATGTACATGTGTGTGACATCTAAGATGGCTTTTAGGTGACCTCAGCAGCTGTGCGCTGTTGGCATGTTGGACAACATGCTTCTTTGTGTCTGGAGCTGCCCTGGGCTCCTGGAGTTTTCCTCAGCCTCCCTGACCTCTGCTCTCTAGATGTCAGTAGCACATTCGAGTTGTCAGAACCAAAGGTGATGTTTGTAGACTATGCCAGTATCACCTGGAGGGTAAAACTGGCCCCTGCTAAGCATGTGTTCTAGCACATATCTAAGTTCAGTTGTAGAGAGGAAAAGGAACCCCAGGAAATGAAGGCTCAGAACCTCCCAGAAGTTACCACTTACTAGGAGGAAGTAAAGGAAGTAAACACTGAGGTGCATTCGAATGGACAATAGTAATGAAGATTCTAAAAGCCCCAAGCAAGAAAAGGCAAACCATAGGAAAAATAACTATATATCAAGTGGACTTCAACATGATTGAGTAAATGAATCCAGACAAAGAAAAACCCTAAACTAGAATTTTCTACCAAACAATCCCTTAAAAGACCAAGCACAACTATATCTATAGATTTAGAAAAATTAGTGTCCGTCTGTGTGTGTGTGTGTGTGTGTGTGTGTGTGTGTGTGTGTGTGTATCCATCTGTCTGGGTAGCTCTGTGTGCTTCTATGTCTATGTGTATATCTGTGTATGTACATCTCTGTCTATGTGTATGTGTGTTTGTCTATGTATGTCTCTGTATGTGTGTTTGTATGTGTGTATGTGTTATCTGTATTTGTATACCTGTGTTTGTTTTGTGAATACGTCTGTGTGCATATCTGTGTGTCTGTTTGAAGGAGGTGGTTCTGATGCCTTGATCAGGAATTTATGCGTGAACACTGAACGTTCTGTTCCCCAATTGGTTCTTGATTGATCAATCAAGATGCTAGTGGCCAGTGAACTGGGGCGAATAGGCAGGACTTTCAGTTTTCCCAAAGGCAGGCTAACAGATGCAGGAGAGGAGAAAACATTCACCAGGCTTCTAAGGAAGAAAGCGCCACCAGCCATGTAAGATCTAGGGCACAGTGGACATTGACTACTTCCCCAACTGATCTAGGGAAGCAGGTGGGAGGTTAGAAATACAGGCTAAGTTGACGGCAAATTTAGGAGGCTGAGCTAGGACTAAAGGTAACTGAGCAAGTAAAGTCAAGGGTAGATTCAGAGATGCTGAACTGGGAGTTAAAAGAAGGGTGTGACAGCAGAGGAAGGCTTAGAAGAGCCCAACCACTAAGCTAAAGCATATAAAGATAACCTAAAGATTGTGTGTGTGTGTGTGTGTGTGTGTGTGTGTGTGTGTTTCGTCTGCAGATTCAAGGGAAACTAGGTGGAACTGGTAGTGAAGTCTACACAGAGCTTAAAGCAGGGTAGTAAAAAACTACACACTACATCTATATGCATATCTGTGTATCTGTATGAGTAGCTGTGTGTATTTCTGTGTAGCTGGGTGTCTGGGTGTCTGTGTATATATCTATGTGTCTGTATGTGTGTTTATGTATGTGTCTACGTGTATATCTGTGTGTCTCTGTGTGAATCTGTGTGTGTATATATATGTGACTGGGCATGGGTCTATGTACATATATCTGTGCTTCTGTGTGTCTGTATTGGTAGCTGTATGTTTGTGTGTCTGTATGTGTAGCTGTGTGTTTGTGTATCTATGTCTGTGTTTCTGTTTGTCTATGTGTATATTTGTGTGTGTGCGTTTGTGTGTGTGTGTGTGTGTGTTTGTGTGTGCTGTTGTTTTTGCTTTGTTTTTTAGAAAAGAACCAAGAGGGAATTCTAAAATTGAAACTTACAATAAGTGACATAAATATCCATAGAGCAGCACTATGACAGATTAGCCACTAGTGGGGCTGGGATGTAACTCAGTGGGCCAAGTGCTTGTCGAGAACTCTGGCTACCCTGGGCTCCATGCCTAGCACTGCTCAGCATAACTGTCTCAGTGGCACACATCTGTAACCTCAGCATGGGTAGGTGGACATAGGAGGTTCAGATGCTCAAGGCTTCTCATACATATCCGGTTTGAAACTAGCTTGCATATAGAAAGCCCTGTGTCTCAAACACACTGGTAAACTTAAAAAAAATGATTATTAGAAATACTCCAGTGTAATGAAATGAGAACAAATGATGGAAGGAAGTCATCACAGCCTGTGCGTGCATGAATCATCACTGAGAGTATGAGCATGTTGGGAACTAGTTCAAAAAAAAAGGAGAAAAAGAGATCTGGAGAAACACAGTCTAAGTTTCTAAACTGATGAAAATGGAAAACTATATGTAGCCCAAGAAGTTCAAAATAGCACAACTGAACAAATAAGGCTCACTTGCAGTCAGACTATTAGTAGTTCCTCCCTAGCACCACCGACCGTAACTCATTCCCCATGCCCTACCAGCACCACACCTCCCAACTAACCCCCCACCACTCCACC
Organism: Rattus norvegicus; assembly: GCF_021556685.1. Classification (NCBI taxonomy): domain Eukaryota; kingdom Metazoa; phylum Chordata; class Mammalia; order Rodentia; family Muridae; genus Rattus; species Rattus norvegicus. The sequence goes on from NC_141550.1 coordinate 63,491,278, forward strand.
CCACCCCCACCATAGCCCCACCCACTTCACTCCCCTCCCCACCCCCACCTCATTCCCCTCCCCACCAGCAGCACACTATTCTATACCTCACCCCACCACCAATAACCCCAACACTACCCCCATCTCACTCCCTACCACCTTTTCTGAAGAATTTGACAACTCCTCAAACTATGTGCTTGGCATCACTGAAAGGTAGAAGCCCATTGCAGCACTGAAGAAAAGAAAGTTGGAAGACAAGTAACATCAGCGTACAAACTTATTACAAAACGAGAATCATGAAGTTGCTTTGATATTGGCCTAGGATAAGTCGAGATCAGTAAAATGGAATTTAGGTTCAGAGCTGAGGAAGTAGCTATGTCAGTAAGGTATTTGCCTAGCAAATAGAAGGACCTGGGTTTGAACACTTGAACCCACATTAGAAAAAGAAAGAAAAAAATTTTTAAGCTGAGCAAGATATTATTAAGGCTTGAAATCCCAGTGCTGGGGTGTCAAAGAGTGGATCCGTGGGCTCATTGGCAGCCAGGCTACTGTGCTTGGTGAGTTCTTAGTAAATGTGAGAAACCCTGATTAAAATTCCAAGGTGAATGAGAGGATGACACCTGAATTAACATGTGCCCATGTGTGTGCAGACAAACACACACACACACACACACACACACACACACACACACACACACAATGTAAAAAATAAAAACCATAGGAGAAAGATCTCTATAACCAGAGTAGGCAAAGATTCTTAACTCTAAAACACAAGTCACAGAAACACTCAACTGGACTGCATTAAAATTAAAAAGGTTGGGGGAAAGGGATAAAAAAATTAAAAAGGTCTCATTTCAAAATATCTAAGTCAGTAAAAAGAAAAGGAAAGACTGCGGGAAAACCTTCTAAAAGCATATAACAGAATGATTAAGGTGAGAAGTTGGCTGACCAGAATATGCTGCACACATTTAGAGACATCATTAAAATATAACTAATAATAATTCTAATAATAATTATTAATAGCAAATAAAAACTCCTAGAACTATATCTAGAAATAATCAACCCTTCCAACCTAATGTAGAAATAGGCAAGTAGAGAGAGACCCAACCGCCTGGTCAGGTGGGCACTCCTGAGGCTGCAGAGCGGAAGAGACCACCAACACTGCTCACCCCTGCCCACATCCCTGGCCCAAGAGGAAACTGTATAAGGCCTCTGGGCTCCCGTGGGGGAGGGCCCAGGAGCGGCAGGACACCTGCCTGAGACACCACCGGAACCTGAAAGAAACAGACCGGATAAACAGTTCTCTGCACCCAAATCCCGTGGGAGGGAGAGCTAAACCTTCAGAGAGGCAGACAAGCCTGGGAAACCAGAAGAGAATGCTCCCTGCACACACATCTCGGACGCCAGAGGAAAAAGCCAAAGACCATCTGGAACCCTGGTGCACTGAAGCTCCCGGAAGGGGCGGCACAGGTCTTCCTGGTTGCTGCCGCTGCAGAGAGCCCCTGGGCAGCACCCCACGAGCGAACCTGAGCCTCGGGACCACAGGTAAGACCAAATTTTCTGCTGCAAGAAAGCTGCCTGGTGAACTCAAGACACAGGCCCACAGGAACAGCTGAAGACCTGTAGAGAGGAAAAACTACACGCCCGAAAGCAGAACACTCTGTCCCCATAACTGACTGAAAGAGAGGAAAACAGGTCTACAGCACTCCTGACACACAGGCTTATAGGACAGTCTAGCCACTGTCAGAAATAGCAGAACAAAGTAACACTAGAGATAATCTGATGGCGAGAGGCAAGCGCAGGAACCCAAGCAACAGAAACCAAGACTACATGCCATCATCGGAGCCCAATTCTCCCACCAAAACAAACATGGAATATCCAAACACACCAGAAAAGCAAGATCTAGTTTCAAAATCATATTTGATCATGATGCTGGAGGACTTCAAGAAAGACATGAACACACTTAGGGAAACACAGGAAAACATTAATAAACAAGTAGAAGCCTACAGAGAGGAATCGCAAAAATCCCTGAAAGAATTCCAGAAAAACACAAACAGTTGAAGGAATTAAAAATGGAAATAGAAGCAATCAAGAAAGAACACATGGAAACAACCCTGGATATAGAAAACCAAAAGAAGAGACAAGGAGCTGTAGATACAAGCTTCACCAACAGAATACAAGAGATGGAAGAGAGAATCTCAGGAGCAGAACATTCCATAGGAATCATTGACTCAACTGTCAAAGATAATGTACAGCTGAAAAAGCTACTGGTCCAAAACATACAGGAAATCCAGGACTCAATGAGAAGATCAAACCTAAGGATAATAGGTATAGAAGAGAGTGAAGACTCCCAGCTCAAAGGACCAGTAAATATCTTCAACAAAATCATAGAAGAAAACTTCCCTAACCTAAAAAAAGAGATACCCATAGACATACAAGAAGCCTACAGAACTCCAAATAGATTGGACCAGAAAAGAAACACCTCTCGTCACATAATTGTCAAAACACCAAACGCACAAAATAAAGAAAGAATCTTAAAAGCAGTAAGGGAAAAAGGTCAAGTAACATATAAAGGGAGACCTATCAGAATCACACCAGACTTCTCGCCAGAAACTATGAAGGCCAGAAGATCCTGGACTGATGTCATACAGACCCTAAGAGAACACAAATGCCAGCCCAGGTTACTGTATCCAGCAAAACTCTCAATTAACATTGATGGAGAAACCAAGATATTCCATGACAAAACCAAATTTACACAATATCTTTCTACAAATCCAGCACTACAAAGGATAATAAATGGTAAAGCCCAACATAAGGAGGCAAGCTATACCCTAGAAGAAGCAAGAAACTAATCGTCTTGGCAACAAAACAAAGAGAGTGAAAGCACACAAACATAACCTCACATACAAATATGAATATAACGGGAAGCAATAATCACTATTCCTTAATATCTCTCAATATCAATGGCATCAACTCCCCAATAAAAAGACATAGATTAACAAACTGGATACGCAACGAGGACCCTGCATTCTGCTGCCTACAGGAAACACACCTCAGAGACAAAGACAGACACTACCTCAGAGTGAAAGGCTGGAAAACAACTTTCCAAGCAAATGGTCAGAAGAAGCAAGCTGGAGTAGCCATTCTAATATCAAACAAAATCAATTTCCAACTAAAAGCAATCAAAAAAGATAAGGAAGGACACTTCATATTCATCAAAGGAAAAATCCACCAAGATGAACTCTCAATCCTAAATATCTACATACATAAAAGAAACCTTACTAAAGCTCAAAACACACATTGCACCTCACACAATAATAGTGGGAGATTTCAACACCCCACTCTCATCAATGGACAGATCATGGAAACAGAAATTAAACAGTGATGTAGACAGACTAAGAGAAGTCATGAGCCAAATGTACTTAACGGATATTTATAGAACATTCTATCCTAAAGCAAAAGGATATACCTTCTTCTCAGCTCCTCATGGTACTTTCTCCAAAACTGACCATATAATTGGTCAAAAAACGGGCCTCAACAGGTACAGAAAGATAGAAATAATCCCATGCGTGCTATCAGACCACCACGGCCTAAAACTGGTCTTCAATAACAATAAGGGAAGAATGCCCACATATACGTGGAAATTGAACAATGCTCTACTCAATGATAACCTGGTCAAGGAAGAAATAAAGAAAGAAATTAAAAACTTTTTAGAATTTAATGAAATGAAGATACAACATACTCAAACTTATGGGACACAATGAAAGCTGTGCTAAGAGGAAAACTCATAGCGCTGAGTGCCTGCAGAAAGAAACAGGAAAGAGCATATGTCAGCAGCTTGACAGCACACCTAAAAGCTCTAGAACAAAAAGAAGCAAATACACCCAGGAGGAGTAGAAGGCAGGAAATAATCAAACTCAGAGCTGAAATCAACCAAGTAGAAACAAAAAGGACCATAGAAAGAATCAAAAGAACCAAAAGTTGGTTCTTTGAGAAAATCAACAAGATAGATAAACCCTTAGCCAGACTAACGAGAGGACACAGAGAGTGCGTCCAAATTAACAAAATCAGAAATGAAAAGGGAGACATAACTACAGATTCAGAGGAAATTCAAAAAATCATCAGATCTTACTATAAAAACCTATATTCAACAAAATTTGAAAATCTTCAGGAAATGGACAATTTCCTAAACAGATACCAGGTATCGAAGTTAAATCAGGAACAGATAAACCAGTTAAACAACCCCATAACTCCTAAGGAAATAGAAGCAGTCATTAAAGGTCTCCCAACCAAAAAGAGCCCAGGTCCAGACGGGTTTAGTGCAGAATTCTATCAAACCTTCATAGAAGACCTCATACCAATATTATCCAAACTATTCCACAAAATTGAAACAGATGGAGCCCTACCGAATTCCTTCTACGAAGCCACAATTACTCTTATACCTAAACCACACAAAGACACAACAAAGAAAGAGAACTTCAGAGCAATTTCCCTTATGAATATCGATGCAAAAATACTCAATAAAATTCTGGCAAACCGAATTCAAGAGCACATCAAAACAATCATCCACCATGATCAAGTAGGCTTCATCCCAGGCATGCAGGGATGGTTTAATATACGGAAAACCATCAACGTGATCCATTATATAAACAAACTGAAAAAACAGAACCACATGATCATTTCATTAGATGCTGAGAAAGCATTTGACAAAATTCAACACCCCTTCATGATAAAAGTCCTGGAAAGAATAGGAATTCAAGGCCCATACCTAAACATAGTAAAAGCCATATACAGCAAACCAGTTGCTAACATTAAACTAAATGGAGAGAAACTTGAAGCAATCCCACTAAAATCAGGGACTAGACAAGGCTGCCCACTCTCTCCCTACTTATTCAATATAGTTCTTGAAGTTCTAGCCAGAGCAATCAGACAACAAAAGGAGATCAAAGGGATACAGATCGGAAAAGAAGAGGTCAAAATATCACTATTTGCAGATGACATGATAGTATATTTAAGTGATCCCAAAAGTTCCACCAGAGAACTACTAAAGCTGATCAACAACTTCAGCAAAGTGGCTGGGTATAAAATTAACTCAAATAAATCAGTTGCCTTCCTCTATACAAAAGAGAAACAAGCCGAGAAAGAAATTAGGGAAACGACACCCTTCATAATAGACCCAAATAATATAAAGTACCTCGGCGTGACTTTAACCAAGCAAGTAAAAGATCTGTACAATAAGAACTTCAAGACACTGAGGAAAGAAATTGAAGAAGACCTCAGAAGATGGAAAGATCTCCCATGCTCATGGATTGGCAGGATTAATATAGTAAAAATGGCCATTTTACCAAAAGCAATCTACAGATTCAATGCAATCCCCATCAAAATACCAATCCAATTCTTCAAAGAGTTAGACAGAACAATTTACAAATTCATCTGGAATAACAAAAAACCCAGGATAGCTAAAGCTATCCTCAACAATAAAAGGACTTCAGGGGGAATCACTATCCCTGAACTCAAGCAGTATTACAGAGCAATAGTGATAAAAACTGCATGGTATTGGTACAGAGACAGACAGATAGACCAATGGAATAGAATTGAAGACCCAGAAATGAACCCACACACCTATGGTCACTTGATTTTTGACAAAGGAGCCAAAACCATCCAATGGAAAAAAGATAGCATTTTCAGCAAATGGTGCTGGTTCAACTGGAGAGCAACATGTAGAAGAATGCAGATCGATCCATGCTTATCACCCTGTACAAAGCTTAAGTCCAAGTGGATCAAGGACCTCCACATCAAACCAGACACACTCAAACTAATAGAAGAAAAACTAGGGAAACATCTGGAACACATGGGCACTGGAAAAAATTTCCTGAGCAAAACACCAATGGCTTATGCTCTAAGATCAAGAATCGACAAATGGGATCTCATAAAACTGCAAAGCTTCTGTAAGGCAAAGGACACTGTGGTTAGGACAAAACGGCAACCAACAAATTGGGAAAAGATCTTTACCAACCCTACAACAGATAGAGGCCTTATATCCAAAATATACAAAGAACTCAAGAAGTTAGACCGCAGGGAAACAAATAACCCTATTAAAAAATGGGCTTCAGAGCTAAACAAAGAATTCACAGCTGAGGAATGCCGAATGGCTGAGAAACACCTAAAGAAATGTTCAACATCTTTAGTCATAAGGGAAATGCAAATCAAAACAACCCTGAGATTTCACCTCACACCAGTGCGATTGGCTAAGATCAAAAACTCAGGTGACAGCAGATGCTGGCGAGGATGTGGAGAAAGAGGAACACTCCTCCATTGTTGGTGGGATTGCAGACTGGTAAAACCATTCTGGAAATCAGTCTGGAGGTTCCTCAGAAAATTGGACATTGAACTGCCTGAGGATCCAGCTATACCTCTCTTGGGCATATACCCAAAAGATGCCCCAATATATAAAAGAGACACGTGCTCCACTATGTTCATCGCAGCCTTATTTATAATAGCCAGAAGCTGGAAAGAACCCAGATGCCCTTCAACAGAGGAATGGATACAGAAAATGTGGTACATCTACACAATGGAATATTACTCAGCTATCAAAAACAACGACTTTATGAAATTCGTAGGCAAATGGTTGGAACTGTAAATATCATCCTGAGTGAGCTAACCCAATCACAGAAAGACATACATGGTATGCACTCATTGATAAGTGGCTATTAGCCCAAATGCTTGAATTACCCTAGATCCCTAGAACAAATGAAACTCAAGACGGATGATCAAAATGTGAATGCTTCACTCCTTCTTTAAATGAGGAAAAAGAATACCCTTGGCAGGGAAGGGAGAGGCAAAGATTAAAACAGAGACTTAAGGAACACCCATTCAGAGCCTGCCCCACATGTGGCCCATACATATACAGCCACCCAATTAGACAAGATGGATGAAGCAAAGAAGTGCAGACCGACAGGAGCCGGATGTAGATTGCTCCTGAGAGACACAGCCAGAATACAGCAAATACAGAGGCGAATGCCAGCAGCAAACCACTGAACGAGAATAGGTCCTCTATTGAAGGAATCAGAGAAAGAACTGGAAGAGCTTGAAGGGGCTCGAGACCCCAAAAGTACAACAATGCCAAGCAACCAGAGCTTCCAGGGACTAAGCCACTACCTAAAGACTATACATGGACTGACCCTGGACTCTGACCCCATAGGTAGCAATGAATATCCTAGTAAGAGCACCAGTGGAAGGGGAAGCCCTGGGTCCTGCTAAGACTGAACCCCCAGTGAACTAGTCTATGGGGGGAGGGCGGCAATGGGGGGAGGGTTGGGAGGGGAACACCCATAAGGAAGGGGAGGGGGGAGGGGGATGTTTGCCCGGAAACCGGGAAAGGGAATAACACTCGAAATGTATATAAGAAATACTCAAGTTAATAAAAAAAAAAAAGAAAAAAAATAAATACCACTAATGTTATAAATAACATTAAATACAAAAAAAAAGAAAAAAAAGAAATAGGCAAGTCTTTAGTAAACATCTCACCAAAAAGACGTGATTGACTAAGAATCATATAAAAAGGTTATTCACAACATGGATCATCAAGAAATACAAATTGAGCTCAGAAAAAGTTTTGGTGATGACATACTAAAGCACAAAGCCACAGTCCACTACCTGAGAGTATACAATGTCATGAGCACTCTGAAAATCTGCATGGCAAATTATAGAAACTGATTACCAGTCACTATATCATTTAGCAATTCCACAAAGAAATGCATGAAAATACCCAGTATAAATAAAAACAGGCTCACACAAAATCCTCTATGCCCATGCCAACAGCCATCTAAATAAGCTTAACACTGGGAAACAGCCAAATGACCCTCATGTACCAAAGGGAGGTAAACACTGTTTATGTACTCAGTGATTTTTAAAAAGACAGCCTAGATTCAGTTCCTAGTGGTTCACACTACACATACACATACAGTGCATACCCATATACCCAGGCACACACATATACACATTAAATTAATAAAATTTTAAAGACAATTTGAAAGAATATATTACCAATACCTAAACAACATAAATGAATTTCAAGAACATACTAAATAAAATAAACCATAAACTCAAAAGCTATAAATTATCTGCAATAGTTGTTCAGTGTCTAGAACAGGCAAGTCTATTGGGCATAAAAAGTACATCAACAGCTCTCCAAGATGGAGGGGGAACAGTGACAGCAAGGGAGAACCATGAACATCATAGTTAGTAACTTATAATTCATTTACATTTAAAATATTAAGGATAAAGGCAACTATTAAAAGACTACAGAAAACAAAAAGAGACCAAGGGAAATAGATCATACAGACCCAGAGAAAAATCCATTTTTAAAACCAAGAACAATGTCTACAATGAAATCTAACAGGAATGAATATCAATTCTTAGGGGAAGATTAAGCCATTGCATGTAGCCTGTGAATAACACGGTTCTCTCTTAGGCCTCAGTCCTATGAAGTCAGCTGATGCAGAGATGAATACTCAGCTTCCGGCTGCATGAAGGTATGTGTGAAAGGAAGTCCTAACGTAATGATGGCCTCTGGGAGATGACAAAGATAACTTCTGGGATGGCTTCTGGAGGGATTGAAGAACCAAAGCTCACAAAACGCATTGGCCAAGTGTGCGTATGAGGTGGGAATTGCAGAGGGCCCAGGGCTCAGAAGCAAGGAGAGCAAGAGCTGGAGAAGCAACCCAGGGAGCAGAAGAATTTGAAGAGTGAGCAGAAAAGGTCTCTGCAAGTGGGATGTCAGCCAAAGAGTCCCCAGGGGACACAGTGTCTGTGCCTGGGGTGGTAGTTCTGGCAGGAATTTCATCAGAACTTCTGTAATGATCTTGGCAGGTGGGGCTTGGCCTCAGCAGAACAGTGAGCACATACAGCAAGCCACCTGGACATTGACCACAACCCCTCTGAGATCTATTGCTTTTCAGGGAACATTTTTGTACATTTAGATAAAAGTTTTGAGGTTCCTGGAAAATGACTCAGTCAGTAAATACACATGCAAAAATACACACATACACACAGATATATACACATACACATAACACATAAACACATAAATGCACAAGAACATGCATGCATACTCACAATCATGCACACATGCACAGACACATGCACTTAAATACTCAAAAAACACATACACATGAACACACATGTTCACAAACATACATAATCATGCCCAAATACATATATCTATATACACATGAACATGAACAAACATACATGAACACACACATATCTTATCTTAATAGCCCTTCTTTCAGAGCATAAATAAAGGAATGTCATCAATTTATTTTTCTAAGATAGAGAATTCTCCAATCTGGAGGTGAAAATCACTTCAACCTTCTTAATCATCAGGGAAATGCAAATCAATACAACCCTGAGATTCCACCTCACACCAGGCAGAATGGCTAAGATCAAAAACTCAGGTAACAGTTGATACTGGTGAGGATGTGGAGAAATAAGAACACTCCTCCATTGTTGGTGGGATTGCAGACTGGTACAACCACTCTCAAAATCAGTCTGGTGGGTCCTCAGAAAATTGGACACAGCACTACCTGAGGACCCAGCTATACCACTCCTAGGCATACACTCAAAAGATGCTCCAAAATATAACAAAGACACATGCTCCACTATGTTCATAGCGGCCTTATTTATAATAGCAAGAAGCTCAAAAGAACCTAGATGTCCTTCAACAGAGAATTAGATACAGAAATGTGGTACATTTACACAATGGTGTACTACTTAGCTATTAAACATGACTACATGAAATTTTTAGGCATATGGATGGAACTAGAAAATATCATCCTGAGTGAGGTAACCCAGTTACAAAAGAACCCACATGGATGGTATACACTCACTGATTAGTGAATATTAGCCCAAAAGCTTGGAATACATAAGAAAAAAATTTATAAATCATATGAAGTTCAAGAAGAAGAAAAACCAAAATGTGGATTCTTCAGTCCTTCTTAGATGGGAGAACAAAATACTCATGAGAGGAAATATAGGGACAAAAAGTAGAGTGAGAACTGATGAAAAGGTCATCCAATGACTGCCCCACCTGTGAATCCATCCCATATGCAGCCACCAAACCCAGTTACTATTGCTGATGCCAAGAAGTACTTTCTGACAGAAGTCTGATACAGATGTCTCCTGAGAGGCTCTGCCAGAGCTCTACTGATACAGATGAGGATGGTTGCAGCTATCCATTGGACTGAGCATAGGGACCCCAATGGAGGCGTTAGAGAAAAGTCTGAAAGAGCTGAAGGGTTTTTACAGCCCCATAGGAAGAAGAACAATATCAACCAACCAAACCCTGCCAGAGCTCCCAGGGACTAAACCACCAACCAATGAGTACACATGGAGGGACCCATGGCTTCCAGCTGCATATGTAGCAGAGGATGGCATTGTCCAGCATCAGTAGGAGCAAAAGTCCTTGGTCCTGTGAAGTCTCATTTCCCCAATATAAAGTAATGCCAGGACATTGGGGTGGGAGTGGATGGGCGGAAGTGGGAGAATCCTCGTAGAAGCAGGGGAAGGGGTAGGGTCTATGGGACGGGGAGAAAGAGGATAACATTTGAAATGTAAGTACTTAAAAAACCAAGAATAATAAAATAAAATAAGAATATTTAAGCCCCATAATTAGACAATCAAGACCACATGAATTAGATGTATAAAATGGCCCTATACGGGGCAGACAAGGCTCAGAACAAAGCAGCTTTTTGATACCCTGGCATAGGTAAATTTCTAGTTTCTGAAACTATGAGAACATACATATCTTCAGTATAAGCCACCCAGTCTGCGGGACTTCATGCCAGCTCTGGAAAACATTCATGCATATATGAACACATGCCCAAATATACTTTATATAGTGTAGCTGCCTCTGTTCCCTTAGATCTGTGAAGCCTCTAATACAATTCATTATTGCATCCTTATATTTTTATGTAGTCGAGAAATTATATATTTTTGAACTCATGTTTTTAGAGTTCTTTTCCACAGACATAAGTGCTGTCCTGAAGGTCCCACATTTTGCTGAGACATTAGCCACACCTTTGTCTCTCAGACTCATGGTGTCACTGATTATCAGGGAGTCATTAATCTTAAAAGAGTTAACATTCCCTAAAGCAGGGACATGAAAATGTGTGTGTACATTAGTAAACAAACAAACCTTATACCCACAGCATCCATTGATAGTTGTGGAGGCCTATGCCTGCTGGCCCTGTCTCAGGGGCAGGAATCATGTCACTTTACCCCTTCTAAGGCCATGCCAGACTCAGGAGTAGGTAATCTTAGTAAAAAGTTAAAAAAAATGAAGTTGAATATAAAGATCAAAATACACAACACACTTGATCATAGGAACTAGAAATGAAGGCTTCTGGAAACATGAATGTTCTGAGTGGTTTCTCTTTCCAAGTAGCTCACCTAAGTGGCGGGACATTCATGGAGAACAGGAAATACCACCTTCCTTATGATGGAACCATACTGAGCCAAGCCCATGTAGCAACTGAAAACAAAGTATTTAATTAAATGTTACTTATCTAGTTCGTCAACATGAAGAAACAGTTTGTAGAGATCAGGATTTTTTTTTATGGAAAGTAATAGAAAACTGACACCAAATAGCTACAGTGATAAACACTTTAGTTCATTCTTATGTTCAAAGAGATGTTCAAGAATATGGAGCTTGTAAACGGGTTCAATAACCAATAAAATGGTGGGAACATGGTAGGATATCTAACCACATTTTTCTGTGCTCAATGTTGGCTTTAACTGGTTGTAGTTCCCAGTGCATAACAACTGAGAGAAAGATAGTGAGAAAGAGACCCTCCCTTGCAGTTTTCTGAAGGGAAGGAAAGCTTTTTCCAGATATCCCTCCCAGATTTGCTTTCAGGTCTCAGAGCCTGTGTTGTTCACAAAACTTCTTTCAATCTAGAAAAAAAAAATCGGACTCACTACAGTTTTCTTGTGGGGCTGATTTTAGTGATGAACAATCAGCCATTCCAGGTATGACATAGCTTCTTGCCAGCATCTCAATGCAGAAGGCTATAAATTTCACCACAAAACAGAGTTCTTGGATTCCTGGCTTTCCATGTAATATGAACATCCCATTCAGCCAAGCACCTCATTGGCTCACGGTATGAGTATCTGCTTGTTAAGCTACTAGGTCTTGGATCTGTTGCAGCAGCTAACCGTCGATACAGGAAATAATTTTCAAGGAAACTCCGACTTGTTGAGAATCACTGGACTCATTCATATTTATGAACCTAGGCAAGATCAGGTATATTCCATTAGGGTGGAGTTATAACTAAGTTGGTTGCCTAAAATGTGCTGGGTTTGATCTCCAACACCACATAAATTGGGTAAGGTAGTGCAAGCCTGAACTTTTAGCACTCAGAAGTCATGAGGGTCAGAAGATTAGGGTCACCCTCTGTTGTATAACAAGTTCAAGGCTACTGCTGGGCTACATCAGACCTTATATCAAAAAATGAAAATAAAAGTCTATGACAATCATGGTCACCCTAATGTATCTATCCATATCTGCCTGTGATACTTCTCTAGGTATGCAAGGACAGGTTCTACATCTCATAGTGTCCTCAAAGAATCTTAATTATTAATTCAAGGAACCTAGTATTTGACACTGGGCTATGTGTGTGCTTGTGTGTTGATTGGTGGTTTTATTCTTTCTTCCTTCTACCTATCTTTCCTCTCTCCCCTCTCCCCTCTCCTCCACCATCCCCCCTCTCTCTGTACTAGGATTGAACCCTAAGGTCTCATGCTTGGTAGGCAAGCATACTACCACTAAATTACATTTCCAGAACCTTAGGATTTCTGTAAAAGTCTGTTCTTTCCTCTAATATTCTTGTAGAAGTCTAGCTATGGGCTCATATTATACATTTGACATCTCTATCCAAGGTCTGCAGCATATATGCCTACATTTCCTTTACAGCAAGATTCTGCCTGTAGAAATGGTAAGGAAAAAGAAGGGTTCAAGCTGAGAATGGGGAACCAGCAGAAGGGTATATAGTTGTATAGAAACTACTTGTAGAAAGCATTTGAGGTGGGTATTACTTATTCACACCTACTGAGTATTGCCTAGTTTAGGATTGCATGAAAAAATGAATTTCCTATTCTATAGGATGTATGTAAAATAAGGGTAGACTGGGAACATAGCTTAGTTGGTGTGTGCTAGCCTAACCTGCATGAACTCTTGGCTTCCATGACTAGCACCTCATATGTCATGTGTGGTTATATGGCATGCTTATGATTCTAGTACTTGGAAAATGAATCAGAAGTTCAAGCTCATCCTTTGCTACGTAATGATTTCAAAGCCAGCCGGGACTACATGAGACCCTATCTCAAAAAACTAAACAAACAAACAATAAACAAAGGTTAAGTGTAGAATTAGAGTGATTTCTTTTGGAAAATGGGCTTTTAAAAGTCAAATTAAAACATTAAAAATATTTTCCTCAATTTTAAAGACTATATTCTGAATACAATTTGGCACAATTCTTTTTTCTAAAATTTCTTTTAGATGCAACCCTGCTACCAGTCGGATCATACACAGTCTTTACTAGAGCCAGGTATATCCCTCTAATAATTTCTCGGTTTCTCTGTCTTTCTGTCTCTCTGTCACTGTCTCTGATTCTGTCTCTCTGTATCTCGCTGCCTCCCTCTCTGTCTCTCTGTCTCTGTCTCTCTCTGTCTCTGTCTCTCTCTGTGTCTCTCTCTGTTTCTCTCTCTGTCTCTCTCTCTGTCTCTCTCTCTGTCTCTGTCTCTCTCTGTGTCTCTCTCTGTCTCTCTCTCTGTCTCTCTCTCTCTTTCTGACACACACACACACACACACACACACACACACACACACACACGCAAAATGTAAGGTCCCTTAAGCCGACATTGGAAGGAGCAAATTTTACAGGTTTTGATCAAAGCAAAGAGGTACAGTCTGTTAAGAAAAGCCCTCCCCAGCATTTCAAGGTTCTTTCAAGTATCTTTATAGGTGAACTGAGAGCCCAAGACTGAGTTACACAATTTGAGACAAGTGAAAGGATACACAACAAAGGGGTGACTGGGGAGCCCAAAATATCCAGTCACTTCTCAAGAGAAGTGTTTAAAGTCACCAAAGGGTCTTTTCCCCTAATTTAGGTGTAGTCAGTTTAAACAAGGACAGAATAGTTTGATTCCTTGGCTACTATGGTACTCAAAATCAAAGTGGCCTAGACCTTCTCTCTGATGCCCTCCTTCAGGAAGTGTGCTTCTAAAGAAACAAATTCGAAGTAGTACAAGCATGATCCATAGAATTCATCAACAAATTTCCTTCTCTAGATGGGCTCTTGGTTCCCTTCCATCTAGGCTCCTCCCCCTATTCTCTTTCTCCTTATTATTCTCATAATTACAGTTTCACCCTGTCTTTTAAACTTTTTCAGAAGTTCTCCCTCAGTCAACTCACTGCCATCACTAAGTCTACACAGGATGAAGTTAAATACAGTACAAAATTTCCAAATGATACCCTCTTCGCCAGTAAGAAGTTACCATTTAATGACTCCCATCCTTCATCCATTAAGGGTCTGGAAAAAAATGACCCACATCCTAAACCTGGACCAAAAGAGCCCAAGGTTTCAAGAAACCTATAAAATTCCAAAAACACTCAGTCCCCATCAGCCCTACATTTGTGAAGTCATTCCAAAACAAAACAGTATGACTTATGTTTAAACCTGATGCCCAGAAGCTACAAGCAATCTGACTCATCTCCCATCTGGCAGTTTTCTAGATTTGGATTTCCCAGGCCCTCCTCACTGGGTACTCTTAATTCCAGAAGCTAATTCTCTGGCCCTGCATGGTGCCCTTCATGAGACTTAACCAGAGAACAAAGTCTTTGCTGGGGGTTCTGAGACTTCTTTTGTCAATGCAATTAACATAAGTCTCTTTTTCTTAGGTAGACGCTTCAGACAAGGGCCAAAAGCAGCCACATTCTTCACCAAAATACCACAAAAAACAGTCTCTAGGCTGTGTATTGAAATTCTCCACTGAAACCTCTTGGGCCAGGTCTGCACAGTTCAAAACACTCCCCCAGTTACAGAGTCTTCCACATTCCTACGAGGAGGGCCCATTACGCCCCATTTAAAGCAATCTACTGCCTTCTAAATCCAAAGTCCCAAAATCCATATTCCTCCAAACAAAAGCATGATCAGGCCAATCACAGCAATACCCCTAGTCCCTGGTACAAACTTAGGGTTTTACTGCTGGGAGCCCTCACCATGACCAAGGCAAGTCTTATAAAGACAACATTTAATTGGGGCTGGCTTACAGGTCAGAAGTTCGGTCCAGTATCATCAAGGCAAGAACATGGCAACATCCAGGCAGGCATGGTGCAGGAAAAGCTGAGAGTTCTACATCTTCATCTGAAGGCTGCTAGTGGAAGATTCAATTCCAGACAGCTAGAGTCTTTTTTTTTTTTGGTTCTTTTTTTTTTTTTCGGAGCTGGGGACCGAACCCAGGGCCTTGCGCTTCCTAGGCAAGCGCTCTACCACTGAGCTAAATCCCCAGCCCCAGCTAGAGTCTTAAAGCCCACACCCACACCCACAGTGACAAACCTATTCCAACAAGGCCACACCTCCTAATAGTGCCACTCCCTGGCTCAACCACATACAAACCATCATAGTCTCCATCATCTAAAAGAAGGTAGCTTTGGGTGCTTTCGACCTATTTTTCCAGTTTCTTCCCATACACTATAATTATAGATCTTTTTAATGTGCTTATAACCCTCCTCCAGGTAGATGGTCAGACTTTTCAAATATGTATAGACTACAATCATTCCTTCCTCAGCTTTTCATAAATCTGCCTATAATGCCTGTTATACCTACAATACTTCTCATGAATCAATTTTCTTTTTCCTTTTTGAAATACTTATTAGTATTTTTATTACTTTATATTTTTTACAGTCCAGTTGTTGCCTCCCTCCCGATTTGCCCTCCCACAGTTCTCATCCCATTCCTCCATTCTAGAATGAAAGTTTTGAATCATTTACATTTCTTCTACAACAACTAAGTTCTACTTTATAAGCCCATATTTCCTCTGGCTCATTATAGGAGTGTAAGTGTTATGCACAAGATCTTTGATGCATTTCTGTAATTCCACTGTACAAAAAAGAAAATGTAAGGACTGTCCATTCAATTTGAGAAAATCATAGTTGAGGATCTTTTTATCTAGAATAAATATATCTATTTTAATGCACA
The DNA here is from genome assembly GCF_021556685.1 of Rattus norvegicus. Classification (NCBI taxonomy): domain Eukaryota; kingdom Metazoa; phylum Chordata; class Mammalia; order Rodentia; family Muridae; genus Rattus; species Rattus norvegicus. Next base: position 63,507,516 of record NC_141550.1, read on the forward strand.
TACTCTCCATACATGATTATCAGGCAAATTTACTGTTGGAAGAAGACATAGAGATGATTAATAAACAGAAGTTGTAAGAATGTTACATTCTTTCAGTTCATGAATGAAATTCTATGATGAATGTCTTTGTTAAGATTGTTTCACAGGTTGACACTTCCCATTGTTTATTATAGCCATTTATGAATTTTACTGTAATTATTTTATTAGAGAATTTGTAAATCCTGTTATAACAAATTTGAATAAGAATGTGCACTCTGTCCCATATTATTAAACAAACTTTTGTATGGTGCAACCCTAAAATAGAAGAAACACATTACATTATAAGTACAAAACCCCTATAGCTCATTTTGACTTCTTGGTTTCATGTGGGAAAAAGAATATTTTTCTAGAATACAGTAATCGAGATGAATGAAATTAGAAAATAACTTTCAACTTTATAAGAGGAATTTTATAATTAAATCTTCTACCTAGAAGGAGTTTTTTTATTTTTAAATTGGATATTTTTTATTTACATTTCAAATGTCCCCTTCCCCAGTTTTCCATCCATAAACCCTCTACCCATCCCCTACCCCCTACTTCTATGAGGGTGTTCCCCCACCCATCCACTCACCCTTCCCCCCGCCCCGCCCTGACATTCCCTTACAGAGGGGGCAGGGGGTGTCCAGCCTTGGCAAGACCAAGGGCTTCTCCTCCCATTGGTGCCCAACAAGGCCATCCTCTGCTACATATGCAACTGGAGCCATGGGTATACCTATGTGTATTCTTTGGATGGTGGTTTAGTCCTTGGGAACTCTGGTTGGTTGGTATTGTTGTATATGTGTTAGGGGCCTTGGACCAGCTCATGTATGCTGCCTGGTTGGTGGCTTAGTGTCTAGGAGATCTCAGGGGTCCAGGTGAGTTGAGACTGCTGGTCTTCCTATGGGGTCACCCTCCTCCTCAGCTTCTTCTAACCTTTCCCTAATTATATGACAGGGGTCCTCAACTTCATCCAATGGTTAGGTGTCTGTATCAGTCAGTTGCTTGTTGGGCCTCTCAAAGGGCAGCCATGCTAGGCTCTTGCCTGTAAGCACACCATAGCATCAGTAATAGTGTCAGGCCTTGGATTCCAATTTGGACTGGTCACTGGGCCACCTTTCCCTCAGTCTCTTCTCCATCTTTGTCCTTGCAGTTCTTTTAGAACAGGAACAATTTTGGGTAAGAGATGACTGTAGGATAGCAACCCCATCCCGCCACTTGATTCCCTGTCTTTCTACTGGAGGTAGACTTTATGAGTTCCCTCTCCCCACTGTTGAGCATTTTATCTAAGGTCCTTCCCTTTGAGTCCTAAGAGTGTCTTGCCTCTCAGGTCCCTGGTACTTTCTAGAAGGTTCCCCAACCTTCCACCCCCACCCCAAGGTTGCATATTTCCATTCATTCGGTAGGACGCAGGGTTTGTCTCCTGTCTCCCGACCTCACATACTTGATCATGTTCCCCTTTCCCTCCTTGCCCTCCCCTCTCCCACTCAGGACCCTCTCTCCATCTGTCTCCTGTGATCATTGTCTTTAGCCTCCCAGGTGGGATTGAAGCATCCTCACTTGGGCCCTTCTGCTTGTTAACTTTCTTAAGTTCTGTTGATTGTATCCTAGGTATTCTGTACTTTTTTGACTAATATCCACTTATTAAGAGTATATACCATGCATATCCTTTTGGATCTGAGTTATCTCACTCAGGATGATGTTTTCTAGCTCCATCCATTTGCCTGCAAAACTCATGATGTCCTCATTTTTAATAGCTGAATAGTATTCCATTGTATAAATGAACCACATTTTCTGTATCCATTCTTCCCTCATGGAACATCTGGGTCGTTTCCAGCCTCTGGCCATCCCAGATAAGGCTGCTATAAATATAGTGGAGCATGTGCCCCTGTGATATGGTGGGACATCTTTTGAGTATATGCCCAAGAGTGGTATGGCTGGGTCTTCTATATCTAATTTTCTGAGGAGTATCCAGATTGATTTCCAGAGTGGTTGTATCAGTTTGCAATCACACCAGCAATGGAGGAGTGTTCCTCTTTCTCTGCGTTCTCCCCAACATGTGATGTCACCTGAGATTTTGATCTTAGCCATTCTGATTGGTGTAAGGTAGTATCTTTGTTTCTGAGGCGTGTTTCTTATATTCATCAAAATGCTGGATCCTGCTTGCATATCCAGTCTGTTCACTTATGTAATGTTATTGGTGAATTGAGTCCATTGATATTGAGAGATAGTAAAGACAGATGACTTTTAATTCCTGTTAACTTTGTTGTTGTAGGTGGCATTATGTGTATGTGATTCTCTCCCTTTGGCTTTGTTTTGAGATGATTAATGTCTTTTTTTTCCCCTTTGGTACAGGTAACTGTGGCAAGGACCTCCCCCTAATGAATAAAAATTTCAGGGGACCAATTACTGGGCAAGGAGTATGGGGGACTTCCAAGTCAAAGGAGGGAAGAGAGGAGCAGAAGTGGGACTCGAGACTTTTTGGATAGGTAGAGGGCTTGGAGTAAAATATATAATGAACTAGAGGCTGAGATCTGTCACTAGAGGATTTAATTTAGTATGGCTTACTAATTAGGATGTTAGTAGTTTCACCCAATGGTTAGTTACCTGTTGATTTTAAAGTAAGTTTGTATGGTGTTTTCCTTCACAGAGACTCGACTGAGTTTCAGAGAAAAGTATGGTGACAGAGAACCCCAGCCAGCCATGGAAGTTGGATTCGTGGTGCTTGCATGGCAGTGACCCACCATGAGAACATAGCAAGTCAGGTGGAGTTCTGGGCCAGAGAGTCTGTCAGGATGAGAACAGCCCGCCAGTGCTATGTAGCCTACCAGTGCCCAACATAGTATGGAATAGTGTCTTTTTATTATTTAACTCAACAGCTACCCTCCTTGTGTTGGAGTTTTCCTTCTAGAATCCACTGGAGGGCTGGATTGGTGGATATTGCTTAAATTTGGTTTTGTCAGAAAACATTTTGGTTTCTCCATATATGATGATTGTGTTCTCTTAGTGTCTGCGTGACCTCTGTTCAGGATCTTCTGACTTTTAGTATCTATGTGAGAAGTAATGTGGTGTAATTCTAACAAGTTTGTCTTTATATGTTAAATGGCCTTTTTCCCATACAGTTTTTAATATTCTTACTTTGTTCTGTGCATTTAGTGTTTTGATTCTTATGTGATGAGAGGATTTTCTTTTCTGATCCAATCTATTTTCCTGTTCCATAGGCTTCTTGTATATTTATGGGCATCTCTCTCTTTAGGGTGGGGGAAGTTTTCTTCTATGATTTTGTTGAAGACATTTGCTGGTCCTTTGAGTTGGGAATCTTTGCTCTCTTCTATTTCTATTATTTTTGGTCTTTTCACTGTGTCCTGAATATCCTGGATATTTTGGGTTAGGAATTTTTTATGCTTTGTGTTTTATTTGACCATTGTGTCACTATCTTCTTTTTCTTTTTTCTTTTTATTAACTTGAGTATTTCTTATTTACATTTTGATTATTATTCCCCTTCTATCTTCTAAAGTATCTTCTATGACTGAAATTCTGCCTTTTATCTCTTGTATTATGTTGCTGATGCTTTTGCATCTATAGCTTCTGACTACTTTCCTAGGTTTCCCATTTCCAGAGTTGTCTCCATTTGTGATTTGTTTATTGTTTCTATTTCCATTTTTAGGTGTTGGACTGCTTTGCTGCTTTGTTCAATTACTTTACCTGTTTGGTCATGTTTTCTTGTATTTCTTTAAGGGATTTATTTGTTTACTCGTTAGGGCTTCTATCCATTTACTTGTGTTATCTTGTATTTCTTTCAAAGACTTATTTATGTCTTCCTTACAGGACTCTATTATTTTCATGAAAAAATTTTAGGTTAGCATTCTGATTTTTAGGTGTGTTGGTGTATTCAAGGTTTGTTGTGGTAGGAAAACTGGTTTCTAATACTGCCAAAATATATTGGCTTCTGTTGCTTATGTTCTTGTGCTTGACTCTCAACATCTGGTTAATCTTTGGTGTCAGCTGACCTGGGTGTCTCTGTTTGGAACAGCCTCCTGTGTCCCTGAGTTGCTGCAGGTCTCCTGGGAGACCTGTGGCACTAGCTGCAGTAGATCTCCTGGGAGGCCTTCAGGCTGTGGGGTCTGAAATGCTGATTATCTACCCTAGGGGAAGGCACAGTCCATGCTTTGTTTTAACCCATTAGCTCTGAAGTAAGTAACATCCTTACTCATTGTGTTTCTGAGTAAAAACAGAAGGTGGGGGGAGGGTTTTAGAAATGCTAATCTTTAACTATTTCATTGGGAAAGCTTTTGGAATAGCTTGAGTGTTCAGGGCTTAGAGAATTCTGTTGGAGATAACACTGAGCTCCCAAAGCCTAAAAGTAGTCTCTCTAGAGAGAGTTGTCTTGATCTGGGCAAAGTTCAGAGATGGAAATCAACGAGTAAACAGAAATGTCAGCTTCACCTTCTCTCAGCTGCTCAGTCACACACTTGGATTCAAAACCAAACACAAATACCTTTGTTTGATTCTACAAATTCTATTTCATGCCAAAGTTCTGATGCTTTCCATGCCTTGCCACAAACTGTTCATCTCTTTAACAACAAGTTCCATTACTTGCCTGGGTCTCCCACTAGCCTGCCACTGTTCAGCCAGGTCACATTTCTTCTCCCATAAAGCTGAACCCAGAGATGAAAGTTACAATTAATTCTGAGAATTTCAAGGACAAGGGAGATTTCACAAGTGAAATAGATAGCCTGTTTTGTTAGGTTCTGAAACTATAACAAAGGAAGAAATTAATTGCTAGTAAAAATGTAGGTTCTTGTAGGAACAAAAATCGTCATCTATCATGTCTTTCTCCTATGGACATTCTAATTTACTATTATTAGACCACTTACGGTGTGATCATGAAAAGGCAGAAGACATTCCTTCAGGCTTTCAAATCCTTGATCTTTCAAGTAAGAAACCAAGCAACAAAACCCAGACTGAATTTCTTGAGAGTACATCAGAGATCCCACAGCATCTGAGCAAACCTGTGACTTGGGGTCTTTCACCCTCATTGTCCTTGGTTGAGCACATAGATGTCCCACAGGCAGAATGAGTGCCCAACTGATATTCTGAGGCTATTTCTTAAACCAACAGAGTTTAATTAAACCAAGCAGTTTTACCCAATAAATGTACCTTGGAAAACATTGTAGTTCTTTCGAGCAAAATAAGTACAAATATAAAACAAAGTTCATTTTTTATCCTCTTAACTAAACCATTCTCCCTCATTCTCTGACATTCATGAGGCTGTGACCACTTCATGCAGAAGTTACAGTGCAGGTGACACTCAACTCCGTTATTTCACTGATACTACCAATAACATCACTTCTGGCATCTGTAGTATACAGCTTGCCTTTAATTTTCTGCTTTTCATAATTGTTCAGGATATAGACTCATAACTTGTCATTCTAAGCAGTAAATGAAGGGAGATAATTGTGTTCTGAGGAAATCTGGGGATGTAAAAAAGAGGGAGTGTGAGGTTGGGGATTTAGCTCAGTGGTAGAGCGCTTGCCTAGCAAGCACAAGGCCCTGGGTTCGATCCCCAGCTCCGGAAAAAAAGGAGGGAATGTTTATCCTAATGGCTTCTGCATATTGGAATTGCAGCTTCTGAACAAACATGAAAACTTAATCAAGACTTTTTCAATCTTCCTTCTTCCTCTTAACTTCATCAAGTTCTTAATAAGTTCAGCATTACATTCATCTTTCCAGGTTGATTCCTCTTTAACAACCATAGGACTAGACTATTAGTCATAAGGCAAAATCAGATTCATAGTTTTGATTTTTTTTGATATGTGTGAGTTAACTTTTTCTTTAAAAAAAAATTCACTGTCTCAGAGCCAGATATAGATGTCTCCTGAGAGGCACAGCCAGAACATGTCAATTACAGAGGTGAATGCTAGCAGCAGACCTTTGAACTTTGAACAGGATCCTCGTTGGAGGAATTAGAGAAAGGATTGAAAGAGCTGAAGGGGCTTACAACCCCATAAGAACAACAATACCAATCAAACAGAGTTCCCAGAGACTAATCCACTACCCAAAAACTATACATGGACTGACTTATAGCTTCAACAACTGCATATTAGCAGAGGATGGATGGCCTTGTTGGGCACCAATGGAAGGAGAAGCCCTTGGTCCTGTCAAGGTTGGATGCCCCCAGAGTAGGGGAAAGTCAGGGGGCAGGAAGGGGGTGGATGGGGAGGTGAACACCCTTATAGAGGGGAGGGGGATGGGAGAGGGGAGCTTATGTCCCAGAAACTGGGAAAGGGAATAATATTTGAAATGTAAATAAAAAATCCAATAAAAGAAAAAAGGAATAAATTCTAAAACAAAAAAAAATCCACTGTCTCAAAAAAATCTGTGAAATTTGGACATTTTTTATTTTTAATTAGGGAAATGTCAAACAACACAAACTCTGAGCAAGTTATTCAGATTGATATTACATAAAAGATTATATCCAGAGGCTGACACATGTTAAGATAACAAACAATAATTATTAAGAGAAGCAAGAATCTCTCATTTACTAATAACAGATCAGAAAATACAAGGAGACTTCATGTGTTTGTTACTTTAAAGCACAATTTCTTCAAAATTTTTGTCACGAATCTATTGTCCTGTTTATTTTTACCCCTCTGCTCTAATGTTTGACTTTTTCTTTGTGTTTTTATTAAAAGAGAGAGAAGGGATTGCAGAAAATGCTGCTATAAAAGCCTTGTCACTCAAGCAAGAGGATCTGATTTGAGCATCAGAACTCCCCCAGACACAATAGCACATATTCATAATGCTATCACTGGGCGCCAGAAGAGAGAAGAGATAGGAGAGTCTCCAAGACCCACTAGATAGTCAGCTAGCTGAATGGGTAAGCTCTCCACAGTATGCAAGGCATGGTCTCAATAAAACAACATTGATGGTTCATACTTCTGAGGAGTGTGAGTAGATTGTCCTATAACCTGCTTACATGTGCACATAAATACATGCACACTGTTACTTTCATGCCTACAAACACATGCGCACACACATAAACATATACACATATATTCGAATGCTTCACTCCTTCTCTAAAAGGGGAACAAGAATACCCTTGGCAGGGAAGAGAGAGGCAAAGATTAAAACAGAGACTGAAGGAACGAACTCCCATTCAGAGCCTGCCCCACATGTGGCCCATACATATACAGCCACCCAATTAGACAAGATGGATGAAGCAAAGAAGTGCAGACCGACAGGAGCCGGATGTAGATCGCTCCTGAGAGACACAGCCAGAATACAGCAAATACAGAGGCGAATGCCAGCAGCAAACCACTGAACTGAGAATAGGACCCCCGTTGAAGGAATCAGAGAAAGAACTGGAAGAGCTTGAAGGGGCTCGTGACCCCATATGTACAACAATGCCAAGCAACCAGAGCTTCCAGGGACTAAGCCACTACCTAAAGACTATACATGGACTGACCCTGGACTCTGACCTCATAGGTAGCAATGAATATCCTAGTAAGAGCACCAGTGGAAGGGGAAGCCCTGGGTCCTGCTAAGACTGAACCCCCAGTGAACTAGACTGTTGGGGGGAGGGTGGCAATGGGGGGAGGTTTGGGAGGGGAACACCCATAAGGAAGGGGAGGGGGGAGGGGGATGTTTGCCCGGAAACCGGGAAAGGGAATAACACTCGAAATGTATATAAGAAATACTCAAGTTAATTAAAAAAAAATAAAATAAAATAAATAATTCTTTAAAAAACAAAACAAAAACAAAAACAAAAAAAAACCCAACAACAACAACAACAAAACAAACAAAAACAAAACCCCACCAACCTAACAACAAAAAAGTCAGGTTTTGCAGATTTCTAAAAATTAAATAGTACAGTGGGAACTGCTGTATGTTCATGTCTATAATACGAGGAAAACTAATGAATTAAATAATCCTAGGTCAATTAATTCAAATAATTATATTTGACAACCCTAGTGCTATGTTAGAATATTTGTGTACTTTGGGGAATGTAGGTAATTTTATGTTTACAAACATTTCTGGTTTACAATAAATGCCAACCAATTGGCTACTTAAAATGTAAAAAAAAAAAAAATGGGCTTGTTGACATGCCATCACAAAATAAGGAGAGACCAAAAAGACCCAGCCCTTCCTTGAGGACCTAGAGGCAGTTAGTGGTTGCTGTGAAGAGACATTTTCTTCAGTCGTATAGCTACTGGGAAGGTACCCTGCTCCTGTAAAGAGCCTGTACCTGTGCTTGTATAAGTGACTCAACAAAACTGCCTGGATCATACCAAAGGGAAATAGAAAATGCAAAGGAACTTGCAAAAAAGAAAACAGGGATTACCAAGGATGGGAGGGAACCAAAGAAGTTGGGTAGCTATGGTCAAAATACATTTAGCTACATATATGAAAATGTTATAATGAAACTCACTATTATGTATGCCTAATATATACTAATTTAAAATTTTTAAACCTATTTTCTTTGAAAGAATTCTGAATTCTACTGAAGTGCCAAATATTTAGCTGCAATTGTCAACTCAACACAGTTTAAAGTCAACTAAAAAGTGAGTCTCAGCTGAGAAATTGTCCAGATCAAATTGACCTGTGAGCACGTTTCTGTTTTGACTGTTAATTGTTACAACAGGGCCCATTGTAAGTGGCACCATCCCTGGGGAGGTGGGCCTAGGCTGTATAAGGAACTGGAGTTATAGATGTCTGGGAGGCATCATGTGAGTCCTGTGAAAGGGGAAGAAGTACTTGGAACCTCCACCATCTCTAGCCGCAGATAGCCATATTTTTGAAAGTAAAATGAACCCAAAAATCTAAGATTAAATAAACTAAACTAAAACATGAAAGAAAGAAAGGAAGAAAGGAAGGAAGGAAGGAAGGAAGGAAGGAAGGAAGGAAGGAAGGAAAGAAGAAAGGAAGGAAGGAAGGAAATTAAAAGAAAACCAGTTGAGCAAGCCAGGGTGAGCAAGCTGAATGCAGCCTTCCCTGTGGTTTCTGCTATAAGTTCGTGACTTGAGTTCCTGCCTTGACTTGTCTACATGATGACTGTGTACCAGAAGTGTGGTATAGGTCAACGGAATTCTCTCCTTCCTGAGTGGCATGGTCAGAGTATTTTATAGCAGCAACAGAAAAGAAAACTAGAAAGCATGTCTATCATGATTTAAACATGAGATACAGATGCACTGAAACGTCACAATTCTGCATAAATACGACAATTTAATTTTCCAACTGCAAGATAAAATAATAGAAAAAAATTTAAAAGAACTGTGTTTGTTGTACTTCTTATTATTTTTGATCCTCCCCTAACACTTCTACAAGACTTCCTGAACTCAGTCTAATGTTTGGCTGTGGGTCTTTGCATCTGTTTCAGTCAGCTGTTGGGAGAGCTTCTCGGAGTACAGTTATGCTATGCTCTTGTCTGAATCCAGGCTGACAGATATGAACACAGCCTGAGGCTCCAAAGTTGTTTAAGGAGATACGAAGGCCTGTAATGTATCCCTATTAAACCTCTGAGGACAGCTTGGCACATCCCCCCAAAGTAACGGAGGTTGCTACTACATTATGCGCATCTCACACAGGGCGCCTGGGCATCTAGGTTGGCAATGACAAATATAGCTGCCAACAGTGTCTTCACATGTTGTATCATTGTGATAAGGCTTTGACCAACAAAGAGACATGAAGGTCTCACATCGCATCCCTGTGAATCCATTACCGATGCAGACACAGTGATTGTTGTTTCCTCCATTCACAAATAGATGGAGACAGGCCTGACTGGCACATTCGTCAAAGTCGGAGTTCACAGTGGTCTCCAAGGAATCCAGACGCATAGTCGCAAAATTGAGATCCAAGAGCATCATGACATGTGGCACCAGGTAGATGAGGCTGGGACCCACATTAATCAATTTCAACTCAAAGTTCACACCAGAACATTTTTGAGGACAGATACATATGTATCATTCTTTCTTGTTTCTACTCTCTGCCTTAAAATCCTGAAAGACTGGCCTCAGACTCACTATGTCGTTGGTTTTGAACTCCTGGTCTTCTTGTTATTGCCCACCCCCAACACTGATCTCACAGACATGTACCACCTCCACTTGCTTCAGTACTATGGGTTGACTCCAAGGACTCCTTCATGGGACTTTAGTACTCTCCTAACAGAGCCACAGGCCCAAGCTTGAGTTCATTATTTTAGGAAGTATTTCTAGAAAAGGCAGTAACATCTTTGTTCCTATGTTCCCAATGTATCCAAGTGCCCTGTCCTATTTATAAAATGTTCAGGTCCCCCTAGACTGTGATATACAAACTGTCACTGAGGACTGTACCATAGCATCGTTATTTCAGTTTCTCCCCATAGTTCTTCACCCTTCACCCCCACTTTATTTTGTAGTTCCCAGACCCAGTGCCATCAAAACCAGTGTGTCCTGGGAGCATGTGCCGTGTGGCTCACAGTCAGCCGCCGGTGTACCTCAGGCTCAGTCTCAGTTGGGCTTCGGACACTCCAGACTGCAACATGATACCTTGTCTGGTTTCTATGGAGCATGTGTGGTGTGGTTCTTCCCTTTAATGGAAAAACCAGAATCGGAATTGGTCCAAGGTAAGCAATTTGCCATCATTAGCTATTTCCCTTATACCACAGAGAAGTGTTCACACAGCAGACCTGCAGTCAGGAATCCAGAAATATGGCTCTCTCCACACAAGGCACCAGGTGGTCTAAGCTCACTCAGCACCTTCAGGTCACACTCTGAAATTTTTAGTTGGATGGGAACTGTACTTCCTTAAGACTCAAGTCCCTATGAGAACACAGAGCCGAGCTTTGTGCTCCCATTTGCAAAAATTAATCATAGCAATTAGGTAGGAAAGAAGACTGTCCAGTCCTGGGTAGCCTGAGGCTTCTGGGAGCAGATCTGGGTTACTATACCTCTGCACTGCACCCAGCAGCTTAGAGGCCAAAACTGAATCTTGAATGTTCACAGTTTTATCCAGGAGGCTTTCTAAACCCTGGGATACTATTCTGTAAATAGCACAATATTACTTGAATGTGCTTTTAATACACCTACGTTCCCTCTATGTTGCATTTCTTGGTGAAGATTGTCTTACACTCTTTATTTTCAGTTATGCAAAATACACACCGGACTCCAAATATCCAGATCCCAAATGTCCTTAATCCCATAACAGTGTGGGAAAGTTTTTGCGTGAGATCATTCTCTTCTTTCACATCTACAGAGGCACAAGCTGTGTGACCAGGTGTTAAACTATTCAGGAAGTGCAACAGAAGTTCAGCGAAGGAAGAGGTCCCCAGGGCAGAAAGGTTTTATGAAGAATTCAGGCTCTAAGTAAGACTCTGAAAGATAAGTGGACTATTGAGAGGGCTAAGGAAGAGAGAGAGAGAGAGAGAGAGAGAGAGAGAGAGAGAGAGAGAGAGAGGAAATGAATGATGGGTATTAAGCAATCACATAAAGTAGGCACAAGGTACTGCCCTGAGCCCTGTGGAATGAACAGTAAAATCTGTCCCTGAGGAGTATGTAATTCAGTTGATAAATACACATAACATCAGCCAACAACAGGATGTCAAGCAGTCAGAAAAAGCACTAACAATGGTAAGACATGGGGACAGGAACCAGAGATATGGCTGCAAGAAGAACTGAAGCCAGAGAGGTTCTCTTAAGAGACTAGGGAAATCAAAGTACTGGACACAGCAAATAGGCTAGGGAGATGGCTCAGTTAATAAAGTGCTTGTCTCGCAAACACAAGGATGCTGGATTCCTAACCCATAGCCCACATTAAAAAAAAAAAGTCATGTGTGGTGGCACATAGTTATAATAGTAGCACCAAGCAAACAAATACAGGAGAAACCCTGGGGCTCCAAGGCTAGATAGCATAGCTTACTTGGTGAGCTTTAGGCCAGTGAGAGGTCCTATCTCAGTAAAACAAGGAAGATGACTCCTGAGTAGCATAGCTGGCCCCTGACCTACAAATGTACATGTACCCACAAGTGTGCACCCACATGTGTACTCTCACACACATGAACACACACACACATACACACACCACAAGAATACAGCCTCTGTTCCTTTGACTTCAAGTCCAATCTTCTTTCTACTATTCCTTGCTTCTTTGAGAGCAAATTAGACACACTTAGTTTTTAGCTGTCTGACTGGCTCACATAGATTAATTACTCAGGGTTCCAAAGGCACATGAATTATATAGAAAAGTGATGTAAGGAGAGGTTGCATTGGGTGGGGGGGGTGGCTGGGCACAGAAAAGAGATTGATAGAGAGAGGGATTCACTCAGCAGAGGATGTAACACCCTGGACTTGGGCATGACTGGTCACTGAGGGCCTCTCTGCATTCACAGTTCCCTCCATGCACACACACACACACACACACACACACACACACACACACACACACATGCACACGCAGAAAGAGACAGAGAGAAAGAGAGAGAGAGAGAGAGAGAGAGAGAGAGAGAGAGAGAGGAGAAACACTGCTCATTTTATTTATTTACTATGTTGATATAAATATATATATAATGCTTTAATTTTTTAAAAGGCAACGTTTTCTCTTCCTATTTTATAAGAAGTTAAAAAATTTCTTAGGCTGCTGAAATTACACAGCCCTGAGGCATAGTTCTTGCTGTACCCAATGGTTGAATCATCCCAACCTGAGAGGCTAGGAGAAAGATAAGAATTCTAAATGATTGTAAAACTCCCTTTCAAGAGAACCTGGAAGGACGACATCACTTCTGAATGCAGGGCAAAAGTTAAGAAGAGACATCAATGTGAAGCAGTAGAAAATAAGTCTGATTGTGATCTACTGACGCTTGACATAACTTTTCTTAAAAGACCCAGGTAAAGAACACCAGTACATAATTTGCAATATAACACTCAGCTTTAGGAATATCTGAAAGTCAATAGCATAAACATGTTATTAAAACCATAGGAAGTGAGTAAAGTTGAGGATAGTACAGTTACCCAGCACCAGTGAGTCCTCGGACTCTGCTCCCTGGGATGCCAAGAGAAAAAGAAAACCATGAGAGTGGGTGACCCTCTGAAGATCCTGAATTCAAGAAGGAGGTCCTACACACTGGTATCCAGCCTTCTGAGCTGGCCATAGGTCAGGAGAAAAGAGGAAATCCTAGCCCCCAAAGAGGTGGTAGTCCCTGTGCTCCTGAGAGTGATTACAGATTGCAAAATCTAATTAAGTCTGTGTTTCGGTGTCTGCGAAACCGAAAAGATGCAGTCGTGCTCTTGACCACTTTCAGACAAATGCATTTGCTGGAGATTTGACTGAAGGAAATATCCAAGCAACTCTGCCATCCCGGAGAAGCTCAGCACCTCCATAAAGGAGAAACTGTGGAAACTACATTTCTGTTCCGTGTGGGTAGCAGGAAACATGAAGTCCATGACTGTCCCATGTTGTCCTCTGACTTCTGTACACACACACACACACACACACACACACACACACACACACACACACATGATGGAAATCAATAAACACACTTTCATTTACTTTAAATTTTTAATTCATCATCTTCAGGTAAATGTGTGGCTCCTGCATATGCAACTTAAACAACCATAACGATGTCCCTGTTTTCCCTAAGAGAGGCACAGAAATGACAATGACATGTGCAGCTGGCTGTGAAAGGCTTATTTTTTTCCTGAGAGTTCCTGAGAGAAAATTACCACTGATGAGGATTGCAGCATGCTCCCTGTGAGACTGGACACTGGATTTTTTTTTTATGCAATTTTAGTAGCCTTTGTGGAAACAGCTGGATCTGCGGATGAACAGGGAGGTGTCTCTAAAAAATCAGTCATCTGAATTGTGTCCTGAGAGAGTTCCTGAGGAGCTACAGAGGAAGGAGATCGGTCTGGTGTTTGCGTGCCTGGATACTGAAGTAAGAACAGCTGTGTGTGTTTCCACATTCCCAGACTCACACATGCGCTCACGCCAGGGAAGAAATCACAACAGGATCATATGAAGCAGTGATGAAAAACAAAACTGCATCTCCTAGAAAATTAACCCTGTGCCTCAGATGCCTCTGCATGAATGACCCTGCTAGAGTAAAGAGAAGGAAGACTGGCGGACAGTAAAACAGGTGGAGGAGAACATGAGAGGTAGAACCAGCGGTCTAGTTGCACCCTAGCAAGGAGTAACATATAAAGAGCATCAAGTACGGAAGCAGTTTTCTAGACTCCATGAATCTATCAATCAAAGGAATATAGTAAAACAAATAGGTGAGCAGGCAGGATATGAAAACTTTTCACTTTGAAATTAAGGACCAGTGTTAGAATGACGGAGACCTCGGAAGTACCCAGTGAGAAAAGGCAGAGCATCAAGCAGAGAGCGCGAGAGAGATAGCAGACTTGTTAGCACAGTAACAGCAGGGAGAATAGGCTGTCTGCACACAGTGGGACATTTCCTACCACTCCAGAGCTCACTATTGAGCAGTGCCCTCCAGGGATAAAATGGTAATCAAAACATTCTTAAATTAGGCATGGTGGTACATGCCTACAAGGAAGAAAAAAAAGGTGTGGACACAGCAACTAAATAAAATAGTAGATGAATTTCAAAGTGTGACAAACTCAACAGTTAAGAAACGTGAAATGGCCACAATATGTGCACACTGCGTCTAACTGTAGAGAGGGAGTGCTAGAGATCGTTCTGGTGCAATGAGCCTCATAAAATGCACAAGTTCAGAAATGTCTCTGGCGTCTCTTGTTTTCAAATGCCTTAACTATTAGCATATAATGAGATGTCTTGGGGAAAGAGATTCAAATCTAAACATGAAACTCATATACTTTTCAGATTCATCTGCGTATACATCCTGAGAGTAATTCCAAGCGGTATTTTTGGTGTGTCTGCATTTTGACTGTGAAAGTCCTACGAGATTGGGTGTGGAGGTTTCCAATGCTGGAAACCATGTCAATATTCCAAAATTGTCAGATACTGAAGCATGTTAGGTTAGAGACTTAAAGAGGATCATTTATATTTCTGAAAATTAAAAGACATGTCTTTATAGAGTGTAAACCTGTGCAGAGGGAAGGGAAGACAGAGTGACGATAATCTTTATGTAGAAGGGAGGTGTGCTGATTAGTCTTTGTCAATTAATAAAAACCTAGACATACCCAGGAAGAGGGAATTACAGTTGAGAAATTGACTTCATCAGATGGCCTGCAGGTGAGTTAGGGCAACATTTTCTTAATTAATGACCAATGTGGAGAGTTCAGTCCCTGTGTGGGTGGTGCAGTCCCTGGGAAGTGGTACTGAATGGCATCAAAAAGCAAACGGAGTAAGATAAGGGCGCAAACCAGCAAGTAACATTCCTCATTGTCTCTGCATTAGCGCCTACCTCCAGGCATCTGCAATAAACTCTTTGCTTTTCGATTTGCTTTCGGTTATTGTACTTGTCAGAGTAATCTAAAGCAAACTAACACAGGCAGGAAGGCTAGATAATATTGTGGCAAGAGATGCAGCCTGAGCAGAGAAGCCCCATGTTTCACTTAGGACAGATGAGCTTAAGGAAAGAGTTCACCTGAACATTATTTTCTATAGCAATCCGATTGAGATCAAAACAGTATGGGGTGGGGATATGGCCCAATCAGTACAATGCTTTTCATTCAAACATAAAGGCCTGACATATGGTCCCCAACTTCCATATAAGAGTTGGGCATTGCAACAACTGCCCTATGATAGTGAAGACAGACGGGTCCTTGGGCCTCACTGTCTGGCAATCTGAGTCAATGAGCTCCAGGTTTATCCAAAGACTTTGTCTCAAGACGCAGGATGGAGCAGATGGAGGAAGACACCCAAAACCTTTATCTGGGCTCTGTATTCATGTACACACACATGTGCACAGCCAAGTATGAATATGCGCATATAACATGCACACAACTGAGAGATAAAGAGAATATTAGTAATACGCATAACTTTTCTAGCGTCATGAGAATCTTGCAAGAAAACACAAAGTGTTTGGTATAGATTTCTGTACTCTGATTAATACAAAGAATCACAGTGCAGTCTTTATATACAGGAATTATTTTTTTATTAACTTGAGTATTTCTTATATACATTTCGAGTGTTATAATTATGCACAGATTTTATTCAGAAAAAGCTCTTAAATTTGAAGAGTCATGTGAATCATGGCAGGGGATGCATAAAATATTATGAAAACCAGAAATTAGAGACTCATGCACTGAGCATAAGAGACAAATCCACACAGATTACATACAATTGGCCTAGACTGAACAGGGGCAGGGTGACTGGCAACGGTTCCTGCTCCCTTAGTAATCCATTTCCTCTTTAACCTTGACTCTCCAGGATGTATAACTGGAAGTCAATGACCACCAGGAGAAAACACCTGTATCTGAAAGCAGCTGTGTGTGCATTCTTCACAATAAAAATAATTTCTTGGGGTTTAGATGTTAATGTTGTGTTCCCAGAAATATCAGGAGAAATCCAGCATGGGATGTAGTCCTTGCAGTCAGGAGCCCCAGGTAACAGAGCTTCTATTTCTCAGCAAGATGAGACAGGCTCAGCCTTTTGTCAGAGCAGCTGTGTGCACACAACACACACCATGCACACACATGTAGCCATGAATGCATCCATGCACAAACATGCAGAAACACATACAATGCTCTGTGCACTCATAAACCACACAGTCATTATAGGCACAGTTTACATACACATACACCCAGCTGTGTGCATACGAATGCACAAGAACACCTACTGGCAATGTAAATTATTTGAGGATTATAACTAGTAACAAGTAAATGGCCTGCTCTTTCTTTCATTCTATATTTATGCATTATCCTCAAAATTTTAATCATGAAAACAATCCCTATCAATATTAAGCTTATTTTAAGATTAATTAAATATGTCCTCAAGGGCTTGTGCTGTTAAGTAGTAGTCTGTGCTTGAATCTGCCCCAAGTAAAAAATTTATTCTTGTACATTGAGAAGAGTGATTATAACTTAATAGCTATAAAATTCTCTCTAAATACACAGTAAAATGTTCTATTACTGTATTGTATTCATGGTCGAATTATAATTATGTAATAGAAACCATTTATGTGTAGACCATTGATTGGATCTTATTAAATCTGAACAGAAAATACAGCACAGAAAAATACAGGATTTATAAAACACATCATTTTGAGTTTCTGCTTCTCTTTATATCAATATATAACAATTCTCTGTCTTTTCTAGAGTGTTCTCAACACGGGTATGAGTCTAAAATAGTGAACGTTTCACAAATATCCTTTGTTAACATAGTAGAAAGCAAAGCTACTTAAAAAAGATTTGGAGGTAATTCCTCCTGAACTTTGGGGAATTGTTCAAATTGTGTATTGCAAATGTGTGTCTCTGTATGAACTGAGGAGCTTATGAGTAGTTTACATATGCAAATATTGGACTTTCATGTAGATATGTTGGAGCATAGGTGGGTGTTGATATATGTCTTGGTCTATGTATGTTAGTATACCTGTGTGTATATGTTGTTGTGTTTATTGAACTACTGGTCAATTGCATGTGTGTCAGTGTGCTCACATGTGGGAGAGTGGGTGTGGTGGTGATGAAATTAGGTCCTCAGTAAGTCAACTAGCTGAGGAATGGACACAAACTTGGCAACTGTGTTTGGATTTCTATGCTACAGACTATAATTTATGAGTATGAGATTATATTCTCTGTCGGAGATGTATTAATATTTAATTGACAAACATGCTTATGAAATAAAAAGTTGTTCAACAAAAACAGAATGAAGTTCAAGAATTGAACTCGTGTCATCCTATTTTGAAGTTTAAAAGAAAAGATCTTTCAAGAAGCATACCCTTATCTGACAAGCAAGACCAGGGAATTCCTGTGTTTCTACCCTGAGCCATCTTTCCTGAAATGTCAGCCTGGAGCAAATATGAAATTATAGAAAAATCACATTAAATAACTACGAAAGTGGCCCTAAGCTCTAACTGGCTTTGTCTAAGGGGCTACCAATGGTATTGTGACAAGGTCTACAAAGGGATCAAAAGACATGAAGGTGCAGAAAAGGGGAACTACCCTGAGAAAACCATCCCCAGGGTACTGAGAAAACCATGAACTGAGATGGCCCAAAATGCTGAGGTACTGTTTCAGCAACTGTAGAGAGCTTTTGGGGCCACCTTAAAATTGGGCAGGAATTTAACTTTGGGATAGGACACAGAAGTAAGCTCAATATGGACACGGCTGAGGAATGTGTTCTTTCTATTTTGATGAGTCTTGTTAAGACTCTGAACACAGTAATCATGGGACCTTCCTTTTGCTTCATTTGTTCCTTACCTACTGTGTCTATGCTTTGTTTGTTCCTTAACTACTTTGTTTATGACTTAGGACTGACCATATTTTTTGTATGTAACTGGAATGATATAAAAGCAGACTGGAAAAAAATAACATCCTAAACCAGCTTCAGCCTCAGCATTGGCTTGAGTCACTTTATAATATTAGGTCTTTTTCTTTTCAATCCCCACTTTCTCCCTTGAGACCCAGTTGACTGACTAAGCTGGTTTGGTCAGATGGTGCATCAATGTTGGAGCTCAAATAAGCAGGATACAGTGAACCACACTGAGGGAATAGGAAGCTCCTGCAAAGGAAAGTAAAAGGTATGTGGGCCAGCAAGTGAATAAACCCTGTAAAGGGGGATATTTTTGGGTATGTGCTAAAATCTAGAGGACCGAAGATAATTCTCAAAGAGAGAGAGAGAGAATGGGTTTGAGAAAGAGCAGTATTCCCACATATCAGGGAATACTTTGGCAAAAGAGAAGGAAAATGAACATAAGCTGTTTCAGAGCTCTCCTAGGAAAAGAAGTGGTCAGAAGACATCCTGCTATCTCTCTAGCTTCTACTGGAGGAATGCTCAGTTCCGGTCTGGATCCATTAGGTAGGATATCTGGGTCCCTTTGGCATATCTAGTTCTCTTTCCTCTCTGTCTATTGTTGCTCTTTGGCATGCCGATCTGTCCATGTCTGGCAGTTTATTTCTGTGTTTGTCTTGTTGCTTGATTGTTGCTCAGTTTCATGTTTAAAAGAAAAATGGTTAAAACTTTATCTGCACCTCTTGATTTAGTTTTCATTTCAAAAAAAAAAAAAAAAGCAGTCTCAATTGGACTCTGAGCCCTGTCAGGGGATGATTTTCTATACAAGCAACTTTTTGAAATTTTAATTTCCTTGGATATTTTATGTATTTACATTTCAAATGTTATCCCCTTTCCCCCCTCTCCTGTACCCCCTCCTCCTCCCCCTGCTTCTATAAGGATGCTCCCATTCCCACCCACCCACTCCAACCTCAATGCCCTGGAATTACCCTACATTGGAGAAACAAGCCTTCACAGGACCAAGAGCTTTGATGCTGGACAATGCCATCCTCTGCAACATATGCAGCTGGAGTCATTGGTCCCTCCATGTGTACCCATTGGTTGATGGTTTAATCCCTGGGAGGTCTGATGGGGTTTGGTTGGTTGATATTGTTGTTCTTCCTAGGGTGATGCAAAACCCTTCCACTCCTTCAGTCTTTTCTCAAATTCCTCCATTGTTGTCCCCTTATTAGTCCATTGGTTAGCTGCAACCAACCTCATCTGTATCAGTAGGGCTCTGGCAGAGCCTTTCAGGAGACACTCATATCTGGCTCCTGTCAGAAAGCACTTCTTGTCATCAGCAATACTGACTGGATTTGTTGGCTGAATATGGGATGGATCTTCTAGTGATACAGTCTATGGATGACCTTTTTGTCAGTTTTTGCTCCACTCTTTGTCCCTGTATTTCCTCTAATGACAATTTTGTTCTCCCTTCTAAAAAGAAATGAAGCATAATTTTTTCTAAGGTATTCCAAGTTTATCGTGAGTGCATACCATTAGTGTTCTTTTGTGACTGCATTACTTCATTCATGATGATATTTTCTAGTTCTATTCATTTGCCTAAGAACTTCATGTAGTAGGGGTTGGGGATTTAGCTCAGTGGTAGAGTGCTTACCTAGCAAGTGCAAGGCCCTGGGTTCGGTCCCCAGCTCCGAAAAAAAAAAAAAAGAATTTCATGTAGTTATTGTGTTTAATGGCTGAGTAGTACTCCATTGTGTAAAAGTACCACATTTTCTGTATCTTTTCCTCTGTCGAAGGACATCTAGGTTATTTTGAGCTTCTGGCTATTATAAATAAGCTACTATGAACATAGTGGAGCATGTGTCTTTGTTATATGTTGGAACATCTTTTGGGTATATGCCTAGGACTGGTATAGCTGGGTCCTCAGGTAGTACTATGTCTAATTTTCTGAGGAACCACCAGACTGATTTCCAGAGTGGTTGTACCAGCTTGCAATCCCACCAACAATGAAAGAGTGTTCTTATTTCTCCACATCCTCACCAGTATCAACTGTTACCTGAGTTTTTGATCTTAGCCATTCTGCCTGGTATGAGATGGAATCTCAGGTTTGTTTTGATTTGCATTTCCCTGATGACTAAGAATGTTGAACATTTCTTTAGGTGCTTGTCAGCCATTTGTTATTCCTCAGTTGAGAATTCTTTTTCATCTCTGTACCTCATTTTTAGTAGAACTATGTGAATCTCTGGAGTCTAACTTCTTGAGTTCTTTCTATATAGTAGATGTTAGCCCTCTATCAGATGTAGAATTAGTAAAGACCTTTTCCCAATCAGTTGGTTGCTTTTTTGTCCTATTGACCATGTGCTTTGTCTTACAGAAGTTTTTCAATTTTATGAGGTCCCATTTGTCGATTCTTGATCTTACAGCATACACCATTAGTGTTCTGTTCAGGAAAATTTCCCCTGTGTTCGAGGCTCTTCCCCACTTTCTATTCTATTAATTTGAGTGTATCTGGTTTGATGTGGAGGTCTTTGATCCACTTGGACTTGAGCTTTGTACAAGGAGATAAGAATGGTTCCATTTGCCATCTTCTATATGCTGTCCTCCAGATGAACCAGCACCATTTGTTGAAAATGCAGTCTTTTTTTCGATTGGATAGTCTTATCTCCTTTGTCGAAGATCAAGTGAACATAAGTCTGTGTGTTCATTTCTGGGTCTTCAATTCTATTCTATTGATCTACCTGCCTGGTACTGTACCAATAACATGCAGTTTTTTTCACCATTGCTTTATAATACAGCTTGAGGTCAGAGATGAAGATTCTCCCAGAAGTTCTTTTATTGTTAAGAATACTTTTTTTCCTATCCTGAGTTGTTTGTTAATCCAAATGAATTTGCAAAATGCTCTTTCCACGTCTATGAAGAATTTAATTGGAATTTTGATTGGGATTACATTGAATCTGTAGATTGGTTTTGACAAGGTGACCATTTTTACTATACTAATCTTGCCAATCCATGAGCATGGGAGATCTTTCCATCTTCTGAGATCTTCGAATTCTTTCTTCAGAAACTTGAAGTTCTTGTCATATAGATCTTTCACTTGCTTTGTTAGAGTCTCATCAAGGTATTTTATATTATTTATGTCACTTCCCTACTTTTTTCTCAGCCTGTTTATCCTTTGAGTAGAGGAAGGCTGCTGATTTTATATCCAGCCATTTTGCTGATGTTGCTTATCACCTGTAGGAGTTCTTTGGTAGAATTTTTGGGGTCACTTAAGTATACTATCATATCATCTAATATAGTGATATTTTTACTTCTTCCTTTCCAATTTGAATCTCTTTGACCTCCTTTTGTTTTCTGATTGCTCTGGCTAGAACTTCAAATTGAATACTGAACAAGTAGGGTGAGAGTGGGTAGCCTTCTCTAGTCCCTAATTTTAGAGGAATTGCTTCAAGTTTCTCTACATTTAGTTGGATGTTGGCTACTGGTTTGCTGTATATTGCTTTAATATGTTTAGATATGGGCCTTGAATTTCTGATTTTTCCAAGACTTTTAACATGGAGGGGTATTGAATTTTGTCAAATGCATTCTTAGCATCTAATGAAATGATCATGTGGTTTTTTTCTTTGAGTTTATTTATATAGTGGATTACATTGATTGATTTCTGTATATTGAACAATCCTTGCATCCCTGGGATGAAGCCAACTTGATCATGGTGAATGATAATTTTGATATGTTCTTGGATTCAGTTTGTAAGAATTTTACTGAGCATTTTTCATCAATATTCATGAGGGAAATTGGTCTGAAGTTCTCTTTTTTGTAGGGTCTTTGTGTGGTTTAAGTATAAACATAATTATGGATTCAGAGAACAAATTAGGTAGTGTTACTTCAGTTGTTATTTTCTGGAATAGTTTAAAGAGAATTGGTATTAGGTCTTCTTATCAGGTCTGATAGAATTCTGCACTAAACCGAACTGGTCCTGGGCTTTTTTTTTTTTTTGGTTGGGAAATATTTCATGACTGCTTCTATTTCTTCAGGGTTTTTAGGACTGTTTAGATGGTTTACTTGATCCTGACTTAACTTTGGAACCTGGTATCTGTCTAAAAAAATGTCCATTTCTTCCAGATTTTCTAGTTTTGTTGAGTATAGTCTTTTGTAGTAAGATCTGATAATTTTTTTAGTTTCCTCAATTTCTGTTGTTATGTCTTCCTTTTCATTTCTGATTTTGTTGATTTGGATACTGTTCCTGTGACCTCTGGTTAGTCTGGTTAAGGGTTTATCTGTATTGTTGGTTTTCACAAAGAACCAGTTCCTGGTTTTGTTGATTTATTGAATAGTTTTCTTTGTTTCTATTTGGTTGATTTCAGCCCTGCGTTTGATTATTTCCTGCCATCTACTCCTCTTGGGTGAATTTGATTCCTTTTGTTTTAGAGCTTTCTGGTGTGCTGTCAAGCTGTTAGTGTATGCTTTCTCCAATTTCTTTTTTGGAGACAGTCAGAACTATGAGTTTAATTCTTAGTACTGCTTTTATTGTATCCCATAAGTTTGGGGTTGCCATGCCTTCATTTTCATTAAATTCTAAAAAGTCTTTAATTTCCTTTAATTTCTTTCTTTATTTCTTCCTTGACCATGTTGTCATTGAGTAGAGCATTGTTCAGCTTCCATATATATGTGGGCTTTCTGTAGTTTTTGTTGTTATTGAAGGCCAGCCTTAGTCCATGGTGATCTGATAGAATTCATGGTATTACTTAAATCTCCTTATATGAGAGTGGTATGTTGAAATCTCCTACGATTATTGTGTGTGCGTAATGTATCTGTTGAGCATTAGTAAAGTTTCTTTTATGAATGTGGGTGCCCTTTTATTTGGAGCACAGGTGTTCAGAATTGAGAGTTCATCTCAGTAGACTTTTCCTTTGATGAGTATGAAGTGTTCTTCCTTATCTTTTTTGAAAGCTTTTGGTTGAAAATCAGTTTTATTTGATATTACAAGAGCTACTCCAGCTTGTTTCTTGGGACTATTTGCTTGGAATTTTTTTCCCAGATTTTTACTGTTAGGTAGTATCTTTGTCACTAAGGTGCGTTTCCTATATGCAGCAAAATGCTAGGCTGTGTTTACATATCCAGTCTGTTAGTCTATGTCTTTTTATTGGAGAATTGAGTTCATTGATGTTAAGAGATATAAAGGACTAGTGGTTGTTTCCTGTTATTTTTGTTGTTAGGGTTGGAATTATGTTTATGTGGCTATCTTCTTTTGGGGTTGTTGCAAGAAAATCACTTTCTTGCTTATTCTAGGGTGTAGTTTCCCTCCTTGTGTTGGAGTTTTCCATCTATTATCCTTTGTAGGGCTTTGTGGAAAGATTACTGTGTAACTTTGGTTTTGTCATGGAATATCTTGGTTTCTCCTTCTATGGTAATTGAGGGTTTATTGGATAGAGTAGCCTGAGCTGGCATTTGTTTTCTCTTAAGGTCTGTATGATATCTATCCAGGAACTTCTTGCTTTCATAGTCACTGTTTAAAAGTCTGGTATAATTCTGATATGTCTACCTTTATAGTATACTTGACCTTTTTTCCTTACTGCTTTTAATATTCTTTCTTTGTTTTGTTCATTTGGTGTTTTGATTATTATGTGATGGGGGAAATTTCTTTTCTAGTCCAATCTAGTTGGAATGCTATAGGCTTATTGTATGTTCATAGGCATTACTTTCTTTAGGTTAGGGGAGTTTTCTTCTATAATTTTGTTGAAGATATTTACTGGCCCTTTAAGTTGCGAATCTTCATTCTCTTCTATACCTCTTATTCTTAGGTTTGGTCTTCTCACTGTGTCCTGGATTTCCTTTATGTTTTGGGTTAGGCACTTTTTGCTTTTTGCATTTTCTTTGACTATTGTGTCAATGTTTTCTACGGCATCTTCTGCCCCTGAGATTCTCTCTTCAATGTCTTGTATTCTGTTGGTGATGCGTATCTATGACTTCTGATCTCTTTCCTAGGTTTTCCTTCTCCAGGGTGGTCTCCCTTTGTGATTTCTTTACTGTTTGTATTTCCATTTTTATATCCTAGATGGTTTTTTCCATTTCTTCATCTGTTTGGTTGTATTTTCCTGTAATTCTTTAAGAAATATTTGTGCTTCCTTTTTAAGGGCTTCTACTTGTTTTCCTGTATTACTTTAAGGGAGTTATTTATGTTCTTCTTAAAGTACTCTATCATCATAATGAGATGTGATTTTAAATCCAAATCTTACTTTTCTGGTGTGATGAGATATCCTGTATTTGCTGTGGTATGAGAACTGGCTTCTGATGATGCCAAGTAGTCTTGGTTTCTGCTGCTTAGGTTCCTGAGCATGCCTCTCACCATCTGGTTATCTCTGATGTTAACCCATCTTGCTGTCTCTGACTAGAGCTTGTCTGTCCTATGGGCCTGTGGGGCTGTGAGGCTATGATCTTTGGAGTGAGAGCACTCCTGGCAGACCAGCTCTCTCTTTGCATGTTTTTTGACCAAGGGCTGTGCAACAGTCCTGGTTCTGAACACAGATGAAGACTCTGTCCCAGTCCTTCCTGCAGCTACAGAGCCTGGTGCTCTCTTGGCTCTCCTGTAAGATGGTGAGCTTAGTAGGAAGAGTGCTCCTGGCAGACCAGCTCTCTGCAGGTAGGTTTTGGGTTAGAGGACTATGGAACAGTCCTGGTTATGAGTGCAGATAGAGACCTGAAGGACCCATCTCAGGCTGCCTTGTGGCTCCTAATCCCTGTGCACTCCCATGGGCTGACAATGTAGAGATCGTAGGGTCTCACCTGTGGGCTGAGGGATTAGGATGGAGAGAGCTCCTTGCAGACCAGCTCTCTGTGGGCAGATTTTGTGTCTGAGGGCTGTGCGAAAGCCCCAGCTCTGGGTGCAAATGGAGACTGGAAGGGCCCCATCTCCACAAGTAATTCTTAAAGGGGCCAGCAGCTTCTTAGCTTCTATGATAAGGGAGCTGATGGCTGTTTTTTCTAGAAAAAATTTCTGTGAATGATTATTGGGTTAAGCAGATGACAAGGTGCTTTTCTCTTGAAATTACAAGTAGAAAAAGTAATAAAATTGTACCTAGTCTAAATGTATAAGACATGTATAGCCACTTTGTATTTGTTTCTGACTGATTTAAAATATAAAAATATGCTCTATATATCTTGGTTATAGATTATTGGCTTGTAAGTTATTGGGTATGATTAAAAATTTGTAACATTGGTAACAGAAAATTAGCTTAAAACTGGCAACTCAGGGGTAGAGTCATTTCGGACAAAATTATGGTATGAGCCAACCCGAAGAAACGGGTCTCTAAAGATACCTCTAAATTCAGATATTTTATGTAATTCTTCTACTAGAAACCAGAATTACAAAAGTCAGGATATAAAACAATGTCTCTTTAGTATGGTATTAAAAGGTGCATCATCATGCCTTCATATATAAAAACTGCCCCAAACTTTGTAACATGAAAGTAGTGTGCTTGGTATTGATGTTAGAGAGAACAGATGGTTTATCTTGTTAAAAATTGTTGTTACCTTCCAAAATTATGATTATGCTCTGATATTGCAAAAGAAACTTAAAAATTATAGTTAAACTAGCAATATTCCATTAGCTGCAGTTTAACATATCTCAAGTTCAAGATTTTAATTCTCCTTGGAACTCACCCATATTTGTAATTTAAAAAAATCAGGCAAATGGAGATTACTGCAAGATTTATGAAAAATTGTACTTATGAGTGCATTACAACATGGCTTACCTACTCCAGGTACCATTGCAAAATGCATACATAAAATTATCATAGATTTAAAACATGGTTTTTATTCCTTTGCATCCTGATGACTATAAAGGTTTGCATTTGATGTGTCTGCTTGTAATTTTAAAGAGCCCATGAAGTGATATCATTGGAAAGTTTTGCCTTAAGGAATGGCTAATAGCCCTACATTATGTCAATAATTCATTGCTGCTTCAACGCAAGAAATCAGTGTATATTATTCATTACGTAAACAATATTTTATTATCTCATCCTTCTGAATGAATTTTACTAAAAGCTTTTACTCTTTTTTTTTTTTTTTATTAACTTGAGTATTTCTTATATACATTTCGAGTGTTATTCCCTTTCCCGGTTTCCGGGCAAACATCCCCCTCCCCCCTCCCCTTCCTTATGGGTGTTCCCCTCCCAACCCTCCCCCCATTGCCGCCCTCCCCCCCATAGACTAGTTCACTGTGGGTTCAGTCTTAGCAGGACCCAGGGCTTCCCCTTCCACTGGTGCTCTTACTAGGATATTCATTGCTACCTATGGGGTCAGAGTCCAGGGTCAGTCCATGTATAGTCTTTAGGTAGTGGCTTAGTCCCTGGAAGCTCTGGTTGCTTGGCATTGTTGTACTTTTGGGGTCTCGAGCCCCTTCAAAGCTTTTACTCTTATACACCAAGTTTTTAAATCTTGGGAATTAGTTGTTGCTCCAGAAAAAATTCAGAGGCATTAGTTATACTCTAAACAAATCGTGGCACAGAAAATTCAAATAAAAGTAGTTCACTTAATTTTAATGTCTCTTAATTTTCATAATCATCCAAAACTATTAGGAGATGTTAATTGGAGAAGACCTCATCTTAAGCTTGCCACAGGAGAACTTAAACCTTTGTTTGATATTCTCAAGGCGGGGGGACACAAATCCTAATTCCTCTCAACAATTAACTAATGAGGGCTGCATAGCTTTGCAAAAAGTAAAGGAAGCTATTAGCCAATGACAGATACATTAGAGAGACTATGATCAATTGTTGGCTGTTTGTATTCTTGCTACTTCTCATGAACCCAGAGCAGTACTTTGGCAGAAGGAACCATTAAGGTGATTCATCTTTCTTCATCTCTAAGTAAAGGCTTAATGCCCTATTATGAAACTGTTGCTATGTCAAACAGAATTGTAAGATAGAATCACGGAGGTATTTTGGGAAAGATCCTGATGGAATATTTATTCCTTATTCTAAACAGCAATTAAATTGCTTATTGCAGAATACTGATATTTGGCCTACTGCATGTTCAAACTTTTCAGGCAAAATTCATAAGCATTAATTAAAAGACAAATTGTTATGATTTGCCTCTATGCGTGCTTCTGTATTTCCTGTAAATTTATGCATGCAGCCCATAAAACGTGCGTACTGTATTTACAGATGGCTCCTCTAAAGGGAATTGGATCACATGTTCGTTCTCTTGAGCTTCTTTCTGCTTCAGCACAAATAATTATGCTGTAGCCACTGTTTTGGAAATTTGGGGAAAAAATAAGCTTTTAATTTGATAACCCATATATTCCTCGTGGTTTGCAATTGCTTCACACTGTTCTTTTTTTACATACTGCTAATTCTGAAATTTTGCAATTATTTATGCAAATACAACTCAATTTTAAAAAGGAAGTGCTGTTCCTTTCTTTCTAGGACATTTAAGAACTGGATTGCCCAGACCCCTTGGTGAGGGCGATGCCATAACAGATTTGCATACCAGGCAGATTATAGGCTTTACACAGGAACAATCTCATACTTTATATCACCAAAATAGTAACAGCTTGAGACGATAATTTGGTATTTCGAGAGAATGTGCATGACAAATTGTAAAGTCTTGTCCTCAATGTCCTCAGTTTCTTCCTGTACCACATAATGGTGTTAATCCTTGAGGATTTATACCTAATCAATTATGGCAAATTGACATTGCTCATATTTCTGACTTTGGAAAATTAAAATATGTACTTGTGACTATTGACACATTTTCAAGCTTTCTAATTGCACCCGCTTTAATAGGAATAGCAACTAAAAATGTAATTAGTCACTGCCTATGTCATTTTCTATGCTGGGTATTCCAAATCAGATTAAGATAGATAATGGGACTGGCTATTGTGGTCAAGCACTTGAGATGTTTTGTTGAAAATTTAATATTGCCCATATTATCAGCATTCCTTATAATCCTCAAGGACAAGGTACTGTGGAATGGGCCCGTAGAACTTTTTTTTTTTATTAACTTGAGTATTTCTTATATACATTTCAAGTGTTATTCCCTTTCCCGGTTTCCGGGCAAACATCCCCCTCCCCCTCCCCTTCCTTATGGGTGTTCCCCTCCCAACCCTCCCCCCATTGCCGCCCTCCCCCCAACAGTTCACTGGGGGTTCAGTCTTAGCAGGACCCAGGGCTTCCCCTTCCACTGGTGCTCTTACTAGGATATTCATTGCTACCCCGTAGAACTTTTTATATCTTCATAATATAAGAAAAGGGGGAATCATATTCCCATGTGCCACAAATTTATTTAAATCATGCTCCTTTTATTTTAAATTTTTAAAATTTGGATACCAAGGAACTCTCTGCTGTGTGTCTCTGGAGCCTACAACTAGGCATACTTATGCCTAGGTAAAATAAAAGGATCCACTTACTGGCATTTGGCATGATGCTGATCAGGTATTAATATGAGGATAAGGGCATGTTCGTGTTTTTCTGCAGGATGCTGATGGAGCATGGTGACTTCCAAGATGATTGGTGAGACATGTTGATCCTAGGTCAAAGAATATTGCTGACCTGTTAGTTTGCTGCGTGCCCTGACAATGGTGACTGGGATTCCTCACCCACCTTTGCTTGCCTATATGCCAAATTAGACAAGCTGTCTTCCCTCAAGCTTTTAGTTTTTGTGGGACAGAGAACATGGAGACTATGGAAACTGCCTTAGAAAAATTAATCAAATAAAGAAGTTGTTATAATGACCGTTCTCTTTCCTTTAATGTGGCCAGTTATTCTGACTCAATCATGGACTGGACTGGAAATTATTCTAATGTTGGAAAAAAGGAAAGACAGTGTGTATTTGGAGTGCTGTTTCTGGACATCTTCACAGACATATTTGAAATATGACAACTGCCTTGTATGAAGTTATATTTGCAGCCGATAAAATTGGAATAGTATTGATATTTGAAACAATGACAGGACCTGGATTTTGAACAAATGTTAATGCATGTGTTAAGGTTTCTAATCTTTTATTATATGGCCATGTTAAAATTACTTTTGTTTCTTCTACAGTATTTAATGTAAGTTATATTGTTTATACACTTTCTAATTGTGTTAGTGTGTTGAAATGCAGCACATCTGTTATTGTGGTCTATTGGCCAGCTTTTGTTTTATTGCCTGTGAGTATTATAGGACCTTGGTATTCTGAAAAAAAAATCTTGGAAATACTGGAAAAGGTAAGTCAGACTTTAAGCAGAAGCAGGAGGATTGCTTGATTATTGCCGGTATAGCAGCTTTAATTATATTAATAGCTAGCACCACTGCTTTTGCAATTGCTTTAACACAAGAAGAAGTTAAGACAGCTACTTTTGTTATTAATTAAGCAAAAATATGTTACTAATGCTCTGAGTATTGAACAGGATTTAGATAGGCATTTGGAACAAAAGATTGGTGCTCTTTATGATACAAAAGAAGGCAAAGAGTTTAGGAGTAAGAAGCCATCTCAAGTGTCAAGCTAAATACCAATGGGTTTGTGCTACTTCTAAAATTTATAATGAAAGTCACTATAATTGGGAAAAAGTTCAACTATACTTGCAGGGTATTTGGCATAATCCTAACCCCTCTCCAGATGTATTTACTGCTCCGCTGAGCTTTGATGCTTCAAGTACTGCTGATAAAATTATTTGTGGCTTAAGGTCAGTATTTCCATCTTGGTCTAGCTTCAAGGATGGCATTTAGCTTGATCATGTTAGCCCTTCTTGTCCGGGGAATACTTTTATCCCCCCAACCCCCATTGTATAAAACTTGTCATTAACAACATCAGTATGTTGGCAGCCAAAATACATGGCTTGAAACTCAAAATGGATCTCCAGACAGTTATTAATTTAATAGGCTGGCAGTCAGTGATGGGTAAGATTCTGCACAGAACCTTACCAACCTAAGACAGAAATGAATTGCTTTTGACAATTCATATTCCATGACAGGTAAGGAAGGAATTCTTGTCAAAACAACCTTAGATGCAGTCTTGTTTATGAAATAAAAAGGGAGAGACTTGGAGAGTTTTGGGGGCCACCTTCTAAGAATTTGGCAGGAATTTGACATTGGCTAGGATGCAGAAGTAAGTTCAAAGGAATGTGTTCTTTGTATCTTGATGGGTCTTCCTAAGACTGAATACAGTAATCATGGTGCCTTCTGTTTATTATGCCTTTGTTCCTTACCTACCCAGTCTGTGCCTTGTTTGTTCCTTACCTTCTTTGTTTTGGACTTAAGACTGATCATATTCTTTGTATGTACCTAGAACGACATAGAAGCTGACTGGAAAAAAACAAATCAGCTCGAGCCTCAGCACTGGCTGGAGTCATGTTATAATGTTGTCTAATTGTCTTTTTCTTTTCAATCCTCCCTCCCTCCCTTGAGACCCAGTTGGCTGACTGAGCTTGCTTGGTCAAGCAACACTAATGGGGAAGGTCAGGAATGTTACTGCACTGACGTAGAAGTGTAAAGCATAGTAATCTGTGCATTTCTATTATAGACAGAGACTGGAGAAACATGTATGTGACCATGGTAGAGTCTAGTTAATGGTTTAGGACAGAAACTTGGTAATTCGGTAATACAAATCTCAGAATAGCCAAATAAAAGCATCAGTCTGAGTCTGCTTTTTAGAATGGACGTGTTTGATGAGGCCCCATTACCATAGTTATGGATACAGCATTGCCCCCCCCAGGAAATAAAACAACACTCTGAGGTCTAGAGACAAATAGCCCATTTAGTATATTCTACTTATCACCAGATGCAGACAAATTGCCTCATGCCTGACTTTATTTCTGTATATAGCATGAGGATCATGGTCTAGTGTGGTGTCTTCATTTATACTGAGAACAGATGCAGAAACACTTGTTCTGAATATGACTGGGTAGATTACATGATGTCCTAACATTATCTGTGGGAAGTGGTAGACAAATGGCCAAATGAAACTAAGAGCCCTCAGGAATACCCCCATGAACATCATTTACTTATATTCTTAATAAGAACATGTTTCATCATCAAATGTGGCATAAAGTAGAGCCTATATTGTTCTGAGCCCATCAGGTAGGCAGTAAGCAAGGAATCCCTCACCCTGGGCCTCAGGTTCCTCTTGTCTGCTATATATCAAGATTATTACATTAATGGAATGAAAATACATATCTTACTTGTGATGGCTAATCTAGAGTAAACTAAAACATAAGCTGATGGCACTCCTACAAGAGTTTTTTTGATCATACTATGTGAAGCAATAAGACTCACACTAAATGTGCATGGCACCTTCTGGTGGCAGCCCAGATAAAAAGACATGAAGGAAGAAAATGTTGCTCTTTACCTCCTTTGTCCTCATTCTTCCTGATAAGTCCATCTATCCTTCATTTCTCCATGGACACTAGAATGAACTTATTTGATAGTCTAATATAGATTCAAAACCACTAGCTATCCGGAAATCTTCTAGGTTTGCAGTGCTAGACTGGGACTAGAGAGGCACCCTAACTTATGGATTAAACAGCTACTAAGTTCTAAGTCTCTCCAATGTGAGGCCACCACTGTTAGACCACTCAGGACAAATCATATAAACCACTTCAATAAATCCACATTTAATATCTACATTGACTCTCTCTGTTCTTTTCCTTTTGAGAACCCTAACCCATCCATCACCTGACACCATTTACTGTGTCCAGATTGGGGCAGCCTTGGAGGTACAGCCAGACCATCAGAGGCCATAGAACAAAACACTCAAGCAGATGTCCTCCCTACATGTGGTAGTGCCACACAAGGCATACAGGGTAACACTGGTGTGAGAGCTTTCACGCAGATAGCAATTCCTGGGGCACCATCACAAAGTGATGATAAGCAGAGACCTCAGAAAATGCTTGAAGTTCAAAATATGTTAGCTCAATACAAAGAGGTCAGGGGCCTAGCGACTGACTTGGGTTTACCTGAGAAAGGGGGTCTGAAAAACTAGCTGAGTGATGGTCTTCCTTGGGGTTTCACAGGATATGAAACACTGAGAACTTTGGAAATCCAAAATCTCTAGAAAGTTACTATATGTGTCTTTAATATCCAGTCTAATGTTTTTTTTTCCTAAATTTGTTGTGGTGCTACTTCAGTCATTCCGTTCAACTTTATTCCAAGCCTTTACAGATATGACCAGGCAGATCCCACGGAATGTAAAGCTTACCCTCCCTTCAAGACAAAAATTTGATATACACGAATGGACAGAGACTCAGACTTGTCCCAAACCTATGTGGAAAATATTTATTTTCTCAATGTTACTTCTTTAAAATAATCTGTATTGATATAGTCACAAGACAAAAACCTCATAGGTTGTTGAAAATTTATCAAATTTGATAAATAAATTGATTTCCAGAGACTTCCAGAAGTAAACCAATGGACACCATAAAGAAGTATGCTTGTCACTGATATTTTTTATCTCATTCAATTTTGCTCAAAAAAAAAAGTCCATCACTTACTGCATTGGTGGATTTATCCACTCATGAAAAAACAGAATGACTGCTGTGGAATATTAAAAAGCCCAGTACTGAACTACTGCAAACATGTTCAATGACAGAGCAGAGCTCTGTTAAAACCCTAGTTGTCAGAAAACACAGTGGAGAACTTGAGCAGAAAATCTGAGCCATCACTGGCTTTGCCCATTTCTCTTCTGACATGGAAAAGCAGAAAGGAGAAATAAAAGCAGATTACTTCAGCTCAAAATAGAGCTGTTCTCACTACCTAAAGACTATACATGGACTGACCCTGGACTCTGACCCCATAGGTAGCAATGAATATCCTAGTAAGAGCACCAGTGGAAGGGGAAGCCCTGGGTCCTGCTAAGACTGAACCCCCAGTGAACTAGTCTATGGGGGGAGGGCGGCAATGGGCGGAGGGTTGGGAGGGTAACACCCATAAGGGAGGGGAGGGGGGAGGGGGATGTTTGCCCGGAAACCAGGAAAGGGAATAACACTCGAAATGTATATAAGAAATACTCAAGTTAATAAAAAAAAAAAACAAAAAAAAATAAAAAAAAAGAAAAAAAAAACAAAACAAAACAAAAAAGTTAAAAAATAAAACAAACAAAAAGAACAAAGCAAAACAAAAAAAAAAAAAAAAGAAAAATTTAAGAGCTTAAGAAACAAAAAACAGAAGCTCTGCTGAACCTGTACAGAGCCCTGAGTTCAAGCCCTAGCACCAAGGAAGGGCCTGTTAAAACAAATGGATGTGAAATAAATGTTAAAAAAAAAAAAAAAGGGGCTGGAGAGATGGCTCAGTGGTTAAGAGCACTGACTGCTCTTCTGAAGGTTCTGAGTTCAATTCCCAGCAACCGCATGGTGGCTCGCAACCATCTGTAATGGGATCTGATGCCCTCTTCTGGTGTGTCTGAAGACAGTGACAATGTACTCATATAAATAAAGTAAATAAATGTTAAAAAAAAAGAAATTAAGTAAATTATAGCTTTTTAGTGGTCAAATTAATATACCTAGGATTAAAATAAATGCTGTTCCTATTTCAAGACATGTACTTTTAGGCTCCAAAGTATATAAAATTGCATTGAGCTGTGCTAATAGGAAGGAGCTATGAAGACTACCTTCTATAACTTGATAATTTCCCTAAGAAGTTTGTAGAAAAATAAAAAATAGTACATACAAAATGTATTATTCACTTTTAATGGAAAATATTTACATATGTTTATGAGTTTTTACAAAGTTAAAATGAATAAAATTCATGAGAAAAAAGATTAAAAAAAAAATAGAGCTGTTCTGATTTCCACTCCCAGGACCTCCCCATTATTAATAAAGAAAAGACTATTTTTCCCCTAATGATGTCTGTAGTTGCAATGCAAGCCAACAGCAGTTGAGTGCTTAGTGGAATATTCCAGGGACATTTATCATAACTGGACACAGAGACCAGATGCCTGCTTAATGCCAGGGTTTAAATGTCAAACACCTGGAGAGATATTTACTCAGACTCAGAATTCAGCTGAGTCCCTGTTCTGACTCAGAGAAAGTCTACTATTGGTTAACTTTAAGCTACTGTTCAGGCTGGAGAAGTGGAGGTGAAGCAGGAAGGGATGTGAAGAGGTTAGCACAGTAGCCCCAGGCTCAGGATGAAAAACCATGTGCTTTGCATGGGGAGGACCCAAATTCCCTCTATGCTCACAGAATTGGAGGTGCAAGCATTGAAAGTGTTTTTGCTGCTAATAAAAGAGGTTTAATTTATTTTTCTGTGAAGAAATGTTTGTGGGGCCGAAATTTTGTAAATGCATTTAAGTTTTTATACAAGATATGTTCTTTGCTGAGTACATTGTCCCTCTGTACTTCCCTACCATTTTGTTGTTGTTGTTTTGGCTTTTAGGAAGGGTCTTTTTCTTTTGTATTCTAGACTGCCCTCAACATTGCTGTGTAGCCAAAAAATATGTTGAACTGATGGGATTTCTGCTTCAACCTTCCAAGTGCTATATTATGAGAGTATGCCACTATGAAGTGCTGTGAATTGAATGTGGGGCTTTGTACACACTAGGCCAGTATCCTAAAATCTAAGTAAATGCTCCATCCCATTTTGTTTTGTGGTGATGAGAATGGAACTCAGGACCACAAGTGTTAGGTTGGCAATATTTCTACCACTGAGATATACTCCAGCCCCAGAAGATTCCTTTGTCTTACATGTATGCCATAAAACCAGGGGAGGAATAAGAGAAAATCCATTATTCAACACATGTACACATATGCACATATATGCTCATGCATGTATATCTACATTTGAAAACAAACCAACAAAAAAGCCTTCTGCCTGACTGGGATTAGAGGTATGCATTACCCCAGCCCAGTTTATTATATGGTGCTGGAATAGAATTCAACATGGCTTCATGCACACTAGGCAAGTACTCTACTGACCAAGATATATCCAAAGGATGGGCTGAAAAACTAGCTTCTCTGGATCACTTTTAAATAAGCTGCTGTCCCTAATGTCTTAGACCAGATTGTTTAGACATAAAAGGTCATTTGTGTCAACAAACATCTAGAGCAGGACGTTGGTCCATTATCTGAGTATGTCGACATCCTGATTTCCTTAGTCTCTATGCACAATTTCCAAGTCCTATTCAGCTACTATATGTTTTTATTCAGATTGTAAATATGCTCAACAGAACAAAATAATACTCAGATTTAAGGACAGTAAGTTCTGAGGTGTGTAGAAGCTCCTGAATCTGAAAAGGTTTCAGAGTGCTGAAGGGCAGTACTTAAAACAGGCAAGCACATGGAGATAGTTTCTTGACCTAAGACTCCATTCCCATTGGGCTATGCATACACCCCTCATCTAATAAAGCATTTGGCAGCCTGAGATCCTTACATTCACATATAACACACATAGACGCACAGGCGCACGCACACACGCCCCTCTGATACAATGTACCTAGTAATCTAGAATCCCCGTCAGCAATCAGCATCACGCCCCACTCTGAAAATAGGGTAAGTTATTCCTTCTCCTAATAACCATGTAAATTAGACTAGATCTATTCAATATCTTGCTCATGTCTAAATACACTAGTAGGAAGACTGATGAAGCTTAAACTGGTTTCAGGTGCATGCCCAATAAGGCAAATTATGCCCTCTATGTGAAAACTTTCAGGAAAAATTCCCTATCTTATGCCTACTTTGTGATTGGGCATGCATGCATATGCTTAAAATCAGACATACTGTGGGAAAAAGTAGAAAAATGAGTATACAGTTTAAGCTGTCAATCAAAATAAAGACCCACCCAAACTATATCCCTTAGCAATTTCACTCTGCTTCTCATGAAAGGAAGCCCCCAAAGAGTGCTAGAATCCTCACTCATATGACCTGCTGTCAATCTTTGTACTTTATTCCTTTCTAATATATGCTATCACTTTTCTTTGTTGTAAAGTTTCTTTGCTATTTTACAATCTGTGCGCATCCTTATATTTTATTGAATAAAGCTACAGATAACATGGAAATTAGCAGAGTTTTCAGTCACCAGAAACACTCTTATACCTTTGATAGATTCCTCTCGGCTGCCCCGAGTCCACAATGAGCTAATGCTCAGAAAACATGATTCTCTTCTCCCATTAGACGTGTAGAAGAGATTCCTACCCTAGTAGTGCAAAAAAATCCTATCAGGAAAACAGACCCCTAGCTGTCCCACTAACCCACAGCAGCCAGAAACTGTGTTCCTACCAAATGATACTGTACTACCCTGAGTCTTACCATGCAACAAACCGGGTTGGGGACTTAGCTCAGTGGTAGAGCGCTTGCCTAGAAAGGGCAAGGCCCCAGGTTCGGTCCTCAGCGCAGACAAAAAAAAAAAAAAAAAAAAAAAAAAAGATGCTAACCATGCAACAAACCACTGCCCTGAGTGGTTATTTCAAGAATGGGAATGTTTACACCTGTGAAAAACCAAACCACTCTACCCAGCACCAAACATTGCTGGATTCTAGTATATCGTATACAAAATGCTCATGGTTTTAAACACACACACACACACACACACACACACACACACACACACACACACACTCACACACTAACCAAGCATAGTGTTTTCTTTTCCTGAACATCCAGTGGAAGCCTGTCTTGAAACCCATGTCAATCATAGGAAGAAAGAAAGATAAGCATTTTGCTCATTCAGCAGTCTGACTGAAGAGCTCACAAAGTGAAATGAGTCAGAGGAATTTTAGCTAATCAAATTCCCATGTGTATTTTATGACAGTAGTCAGTGCTATGCGCCCGGTTATTAGAAAATGAGGAGGCTGGGTATGAGACATAAGCCTGTAACCTCAGCACTCAGGGGTCGGGTGGTGGGGTGGGAATGGAACCCCATCCCCAAAACCAACCTGAATTCAATGTTTACGTCAGGACACCAACTTTAACAACAGACAGGTAGCTGTTTTTGATAGCCACTTTCACGAAAATGTGCCACAGCATTCAGAGCTTCTCCAGATAGCCTACGAGTTGCCAGGATATCCATGTTCATTGCAACTATTTTTTCCCATGTTATAAATTGAAGAAGTTGAAAACCTTGTTTTACTAAAGGAATTTTTTAATGTTCCCAATAAAAGATGTTCTTTACATTGATCTCCACCACTGCTGCCCCCCCATAAGCTTGATCATTAGACATCACAAATGTCACGAAGTGTGCTCTGAGAGTGTATGTATGCGACTATTATGCATCATAAAAACAAAAGTGCGTTTGATAACATGTTCAAAAATTGAAAAGAAGACTATTGTGTGCATACAATGTACATGTTGTTGAACAGTTTAAAGAACTATGAACTCGGACCACCATGTGTATTTAATGTACTATGTTTGCAAACTACTAATGCTAGCAAACATCCAGGTCCACATACATTTTTTAAAGCCACAGCTGACAAGATCTCATTGGATGTCACTACAACATAGGAAATTTTCCCTTCTAGTTTCTACTTTTAGATTCTTTTTCCAGGAAATGTTAAAACAAAAGGGTCTGTTGCAGCTAAAAAAAAACATAAAAATAAAAAATAAAAAAAGCCAGCATTTGATCGATGAGAGTGGATTTCTCTGCTTAACCGGTAGGTTGATTTGAATGGTCCACCTACTAATTTAGTAAAACACATGTTAAAGATTACAATTGCTTAACGACTTTTGACAAATAAGTCTCCCAGTATTAGAGAAGTTTCTGAGAAGCAGATGAAGATGTAGCTTCTACCCTTTCCCACTCCATTTCTCCATCCCCCCCACCCCCATCTAGACAAAGCCATAGAGGTCTGAAACTGGATGGAAAGATGGGGACACTGTCAGAAGATGAAGAGACACAATTGCCTCTGTTAGCACAACAATTAATTTTGTTTGCAGAGTACCAGCCAGTCTATTTGTTACCAGGAACATGCTAATTATTCTTGCTAATTACATGCAAAACATTCATTATCACCTGTAAGTGGAGTTGAACCCCTCAGGTTTCAGTGACAAATTAATTACTGTGTTTTCCTTCTCTGTGTATTTCCAGGCAGCTTCTGGTATTATCTAAAAAAAAATTGTTTTTGCAGCTCTCTTGAATCTCAGAGTCACTCATTAAAATGGAACTCAGGCACACAGAACTCTGAGCTTCCCTTCTTTCCATTTCGGGCCTTTCCCTTCTCCTAAAAGCCCCCAACCTCTCCCTGGTCTTACAGATTACAATTTCTCATAAAACACATGCAACTGGTCTTCACTAAGTACAGGGTATACATTTGTACCATAAGCTGTAGCGAAGACCATGTACCAGAGCCTGGGAAGAGGTTCCATGTCCAGGATGGACATTAGCTCCACCCACCTGCCTACTCCAAAGTTTATTACATATTGTAAAGTCAGTCGATCAATATACATATAATATATATTCAGTATTCTTGTGTTTCTGTACACACACACACACACACACACACACACACACGCACGCACACACACTCCCTGAATTCCTGACTTACTCTTAAGGCCTTCTGCGGTGACAATAGACGACATTGTTTATTCCCCATGTGATTATGAACTGAAAGCTTTACAGATCATAAAGATGAGCCTGCAGGTATTCAGACCTGTTCAGATATGAGGTATCGCTGACCCTCACTCAGTACCCTGCCCATGCTGCCTTCTCACACCCTACACTATCTTCCAATAGAAAGCACTTCAGATGAACACTTGGCAATGGGAAGAGCAATGGAAGAAAGCAGCTGTGACACCATCAAATGTGCCATTCCCCATCCACCCCCATTCCAGGAACCCATACCAGAAAATTCTAGCTTGGTGCACAAAAAATTGGTGTCTCCTTAATCCTTGGGACTCAGACTGGATTAGCCTATCCTTCACACAGCACCTTGCTCCACTTAACCCATTCATCAACCTACCTGGCAGCATGGCATGGCTCCTCTTGCAAGACCCAGGCTCAGGTGGTCCCATGTGCCTGTACTGCCTGTTCTTTCTACTTCCTGCCCCCTCCATGTTCATTTTGCTTCAATTCTGGGAGTACATGACCTTTGTCTGTCAACATTTGCTCTAGCATTATAACAGTTCTGTAACATAAATGCAAATAGCAGTTCTTGGTCATGAATAAAATGGAAGGAAGTTTGCAGTGTCATTTAACCCAGTATTCCTAGCATTTTCAATCTAAATAAGTATTTAGAAATAAGAAATATGGAAGGATAAATGTCACCAGCAAGAAGGTAGATACATGTAGTTAATTTAACAAAACTTATATTGTATTATGCTGAGGGTCAAATATAGTGACTTATGTTCTCAGGCTAATTGTGATATCCAAAATCCTGTTTGCAGTGTCCAGTGAGTAGGCTAATGGAAGCCTGCCCCGAGTTGGGTCTAATTGGGGAATAAAGTTGCCAATGGCTGAGCAGAGAGACAGAGGAAGAACTTTTCAGATTCGTGGACAAGATGGGGAAGGGAGAAGAAACGTTTGCCATGAGAAGAGCAGCATAGGATGGATCATGCTGGAAAGGTACAGGAGGGCAAGATGGCCGAAATGTAGGTGCAAGGGGAAAGCAGCCCGAAGAAGAGTTGCCCAGAAGGGTCCATGGGCAGCAAAGATTAAAATATAGATTTAGTAAGTATTATTGAAGGAATATCAGAGGGGAGAGTATGCAAGTCATGTGGAGGTTTGAAAGTGCCCAACCATTAAGCTAGTTAAAGCATATTCATATTAAAAATAAACGTGTGTGTGTGTGTGTGTGTGTGTGTGTGTGTGTGTGTGTGTCTTTCATTCATGAATCTAGAGCTCAGAGGTGGGTGCAAAAGAGGCGTGGGCACCTACCAGGAGCATAGAGCAGACTTAACAATTTACTGCTACAGACATCACACAAGGTTTACACTCTAAATCCCTATCTCCCCAAGGCTGCCCACCTGCGTGACATATCTTAGCTGAAGGTCAGGTTCAGTCTCTAACAAAAGTCTCTGATTCGAGGGGATCCTGGGGAAGACTCTCCAGCCACAGGGTAGATCAAAGAAGAGTCTTTGCAGATGTGCAGAGCAGAGTAGAAAATTGCTCTTGTTCTCTGCGTAGGTACTGTCTAGTAGTGTCATAGGTTCTCGGACTGTGTCTGGTCATCATGAGTGAGTGATGTCACTGGATTCTAGTTATCAGGTACAGCCTTGGGTGTAGTGGGGATCCTAACTACACTATTTTTACATGTCTAAAAGGAATTTTTACTTTGTTCATTACTCTAAATAATTCTCCACTTCAGCTGCACATAAATTTTATACTGTCAGAATAACTCATTATAGTTTTGTTTGTTTTTACATCTGTTTTCCCCAGAATTTGAGTTCAGGTGCTCATGGCTTCTTGTCATACAGAGGGAAAAAAATCAACACTTCCTTGTTTTTAATAAAAAACATCATTCTCCTTTCTTTGGTCACCCTGTCTTTGCAATTCTCTTGACTAAAACGTGTACACTGAGACTACTGAGGAAGCCTGTGTGCCCCGATACCATGGACAGATTGTGACTGTAGCAGTCAGGTCCTGGGCAGAGCTCTGCATGACTCTTTCTATGATGAAGAGAGGGCTCTGCCTGCGTCTGGAGACCCAGAGTAGACTTTGACAGGCTTGCAGACAGAGTTTATCTACCTCACCCTACATTTATCCTCGTACTTGCCCCTTTCTTGTGCCCTGCTCCCTCACTAGCTGCATATCTAACTCATCCGATTCTCCTCTCTCACAGTCCTGTGTTTTATTTATTGAGCTGCATTTGCTTTGCTGAACACCAACATAGTTTTTACAACTTATCCATTCGATCCCAAGGGTTTGCTAATATTACCAAATACTATTACAGAATTCCAAATGAAATTCCACGTCAGCCAGTTTTCCACCACTTCCAAATTATCCAGGGATATCTACAGATAATTTTTAACCAAAAATGATGAGATTTTAAGAGAAGACATGGCTCACAACATAACAGTAGAATGATGAAATTCGTTTGAGATACACAGCCTTCTGTCTTCAACTATGTGAAGTACATGACCACATGGCCAACTGAAAGAACAGTCCCTATACCAGACACTTTTTCCTCTTGGGAACTTCAGGTGACCGGATCTCCAGGACTACATTTAAGGAAATGTCTCCACTTATTCTGAGGTCAAACATTCACCTGTCTAGCTGAACCTCCATCCCATAGAATTCTT
This sequence comes from Rattus norvegicus, assembly GCF_021556685.1. NCBI lineage: Eukaryota > Metazoa > Chordata > Mammalia > Rodentia > Muridae > Rattus > Rattus norvegicus. The sequence goes on from NC_141550.1 coordinate 63,549,016, forward strand.
TTAAAGGAGCAGAAGCCACATGTGCACTCTGAGGGTGAACACCCAGTAATGGAGCCTGGAAACTCAACCTGGCGAAGATTCTGGCTATCACACAAGGCTACTTCACAGGAGAAGTGAGCTTGTCATCTAGGAGGCCTTGGGATTCAGTCAAGTTTTGCTACTTACCAATTTCACTTAGGATTCCTTGAATCAGAAATGTCCCTCATAATCTCAGACACTTTGGTACCTAATACCTGGTACCTAATTGATGGTACCATTTAGGGTTAGGGGGTGGGAGCTTGCAGGGCTAGGGGTTATGGTCTTGTGGAGCTAAGGGTTGTGGCCTTGCTATCCAATCACAGGCTTTAGCCTTGTCTTTACCCGCCCTCACCTACTTTTAGGCAACAATCAACAGCAGACTGACACAATTCTGTCCCAGGGCTGTGTTTTACTTGCAACACTGAGCTTGAAACACTCAGTTTATCTGTCTTTCTGGAGTTAAGTTACCTCTGAAGTTCTTCCCCTCCCACCTAACCCAGCCCAGCCCTACAGATTTCCCAAATCAAAACCATGAAATGTGTCCTCCTCGAATGGCATTCACCAGTCTGCCACAGCTTAGAGATGCAGCAGTCCCCTATGGTCATTTTTGTCATTAGCCATCTTATCCAAGTTTTTGGGTTCTGTATTTCCAGTTGTCTACAATCAATGATAGTCTGAAAATATCAAATGAAAACTCCTAGAAATAGGCACCCAAAAGTTTTTAACTGTGTGTATTTCAAAATAGTCTGATGTCATCTCAGACTGTCTGCTTCATCCTACCTGGATATGAATCACTCGTTTGTCTAGAGTATCCATAATGCGTGTTCAACTTTCTCAGTTACTGACATTGTTGGTTTACATTCAAATGATATTATTTAATAATAGCCCCCATACAACAAGAATAGTGATGCTGGTTTTTTTTTACTTATTCACTTTATTTTACCTATTTCACTTTCTCCTGCTTACTGCCCACCTCCCAATCACCTCCTCCCACAATTTGCCCCCATTCCTCCCTCTCCTTCTCTTCTGAGCAAGTGGGGGCCCTCTTGGGTATCCCCCTAACTTGGCACTTTAAGTTTCTGTGAGGCTAGGTATTTCCTCTCCCACTTAAGCCAGATAAAGCAGGCCAGACAAAAAACCATATCCCACATACAAGCAACAGCTTTTGGGATAACCCCTGCTCTAGTGAGGCTAGGTATTTCCTCTCCCACTTAAGCCAGATAAAGCAGGCCAGACAAAAAACCATATCCCACATACAAGCAACAGCTTTTGGGATAACCCCTGCTCTAGTTGTTTGGGACCCACATGAAGACCAAGCTGCATCTCTATTTCATATGTGTGAGGAGGTCTAGCTCCAGCTCATTCATGTTCCTTAGTTGGTGATTCAGTCTCCAAAAGTCCCAAGGGTCCAGGTTAGTTGGTTCTATTGGTCTTTCTGTGTTCCTATTCCCTTCGGGGCTGCAATCCTTTCTCCTATTCATCTATAAGAGTTCCCAACCTCCATACACTGGCTGTGGGCATACTGTGGGCCTCTGTCTGAGTCAGTTGGTGACCAGGCATCTCAGAGGACAGCCATGCTAGATGCCTCTGTGCGAGCATAACAGAGTATCATTAATAGTGTCAGGGATTGATGCTTGCCCATGAGATGGGTCTCAAGTCGGGCTGGTTATTGGTGGCTGACCCTCAGTCTCTGCATTTCTTGTAGACAGGATAAGTTTGGGGTCAAAAGTTCTGTGGGTGGTTTAATCCCCTATCGTTCTACTGGGGTTCCTGACTAGCCACAGGAGGCAGCCTCCCCAGGTTCCTTATTCCCAATGTTGTGCATCACAGCCATTGATTCTTGGGCACCTCTCCTATTCCAGGTCTTTCTCTTCCTGGATATCCCCCTACCTCCCTCCACCTCCACAGTCATTGCAGATTTTCATTCATTCTCATGATCATTCTCATCCAGTCAGTCCCCCTGCCCCTTCCCCTACCCAACCCCAAATTCCTCACTCCCCTCTTGTTCCCCTCTTCTACTCAGTTCCCTTTCTCCAACTGCCTTCCATGACCACTCATATCCCCTTCTAAGTGAGACTCAAGTCTCTGCTTATGCCCTCCTTCCTGTACAGTCTCCTTGGGTCTGTGGAGTGTAGCAAAAGCATTCTGTATTTTATGGCTAATATCCACTTATAAGTGAATACATACTGTGGGTGTCTTTCTGGGACTGGGTTCCCTCACTCAGCATAATATTCTGAAGATCCACCCATTTGCCTGCAAAATTCAAGATGTCTTTGTTTTTTATATCTGAATACTATTCAATTGTGTAGATGTGCCACATTGTCTTTATCCATTCTTCAGTTGAAGGACATCTAGGTTGTTTCCAGTTTCTGGCTATTACGAATAAAGTTGGTTCTAGCAATTTTATCTTAAACACATAGTTTTGATTTATCTGCTATTTTATTATATTTATCTCTTGCTAGACTTAATTTCTAAATTAACTTTTATTATAGGAATGCATTAATAGGAAAGTACATACTACTAGTGGGGTTTGCTACTATTTTGGTGTAAATATCCACTAAGGGTCTGGAGTACAGCCCCTGGTGACAAAGAGGGAACAATGACATTTTGAATCCACTCCAAGAGGAGAGAGCACTCACTGGACAACTGCCATAAGCTAGCAGTCAAGAATGAAGATTCTGATATGCACTTCTGTCCCTCTCCAAATACCTTCACTATGATACTGTGCTCCCACACACTCTCTCTGCACAACCTGTCAATATACTGACCATTATAATGGCCCCATATTTCGTCCTTTTAAAAATTTCATTACATTTCTTTATTTTGTGCATGCAGGAATACATATGTGTGTACACACACATGTGCTCCAGCCATTGTCTGGAGGTCAGAAAGCAACTCGCAGTACTCAGTTCTTTCCTTCTACCAGGTAGGTACCAGGGAGCCAATTTCAGTCATCAGGTTTAACAGCCAACATCTTTCCTTCCATGCCATCTCGCTGTCCTGAAAAGACATATTTTCTATGACATATTTAATAATTCATTCCTATAGTAAAAGATTATACAAGAGTTAACCCAAATATCAATCCTAAGAAGCATTGTCAGCATGAGAGTCCTATCCCTTTTCCCAGCCTAAATATATCAGCAAGAAGATTATGAGTCGATCAGCATTCATTAGGTCGCCATACCAAAAAGGAGACAATAATCAGTGCTGTCGTGGGCACTGTTTTCTTTTAGGATTTACAGCACAGCAGATTAAATCTGTCAGATTTCCTATCATATCAGCAAGTCAATTAAATTGCTTCCACCCTCTGGACAGTGTTCAACAAGTAACAGGCAAAAATCCTAGATTGATTGACATCTGGTAGAAAGTCCCTCTAGAGCTAAATCCCTTTCACCTGCCCTGGTGGTAATCAGGAAGTCACCTGATCCAGACTATAACATTGCAGTGATTAGTGACTCTTCTGTCTGCTGTAACAAAATACCCAAGAGAAAAAAACCTAAGGGAAGAAGACTTGATTGTGCTCACAATTTCAGGCATTTCTGTCAGTCTTACATGTTGTGGACAGAAAGGTGGAGTAAACTAGTTTACATCATGCTGACTCAGAAGCAGAGATCATACAGGAACTAGAAGAAGAGGCTACAGACACGTCCACAGGACTTGCTTAGTTCCAAGTGGGCCTCACCACCTACTTTTCACGCCTTCCCAAGAAGGAAGGAAGTGTGGCTTACAATCAAAATTAGACATCACACAGTACAGGCTAACTCAGTTAAGTCTGCATTTAAAAGTAAGGAGACAGCTTGGTGACAAGTGCATTCTGTACAAGCCTAATGACCCAAGTTCAGTCCCTGAACCCCTAGTGAAAGGAGACACCTGACTCCCCAAATTGACTTCTTTGACCTCCACAAACACATCTGGTACTTGATCACTTGTACATATGTGCTCTTATATACAAACACACATATATACACAAGTAAGACATACACACATGTATACACACATATACACACCACAGATCTCACATAATCACACACAACCACAACAATAATAACACATAACTTAAAAATAAAATATGATTAAGCAGATTCCCTTCAGAATGGAATATTGAAACTTCTTCTTAGGAATTAAATAATGTTATTTAGTAAAACAGACACAAATACATTAAGCACATAAATCTGGAAGGATAAATCAGTTTTCCAGATACTCTATAATAAAAGGAAATGTCCCAGACAGTAATTGTCTGCTGCCAAGGTCATCAGCCTGCAGCCTGACATAGACGTAATTTATTTGTTCAAGACAATCTTTGGATTTTTTATGAAGTAGTACTTAAAAATATTGAGACATTTACATGAAACCTAAATTTTCACCTTCTTTTACATTACCAAAAGCTTGTGGGGAGAGAGTGAGTATGGAGGAGAGAAGGATGGCACAGTGGTATATACCTAGGAAACTATCCAAACAAAGAAAATGAATTTAAAATGAATTTAAAAAATAAATAAGCCTAATTAATTAAAGTCGAAGTTTTGGCACTAACAAGCCATTCTCAGAGAGGCAGCTACAACTGTCTGGGCTGGGTGCTAGCCACTCCTTTTAGCACTGGCCCACCTTCCTCTGGGCTCTCCAGCTCCTATCGTCTTCTGTGGTTTTCTATCTGACCTATTTGATCTCTGTATTATCTACTTGCTTGTATTATCTACTGCTTTGGCCCATGATGGTAGACGAGTTTCTGAACCTGAGCTGCAAATGTATTTATTACTTACTAATTTTCTTGTGTTTCTTCAAGGTCACTGTGATCCTGAGGAGAACTCTAGCAGGAGAGAAGAAAAGAAGAAGAAAGGTGAAAGAAGAAAGAGAAAGAAAAGGAAGAAGAAAGAGAAGAGGAGGAGGGAAAGGTGGGAAAGGCGGAGAAGGAAAACAGGGGTTTTGTTGCAATTTCTTGAGAAGATAAGTTCCCCAACAGTTTGAAATTTTGTTAAAAGCAGTCTTGGGAGAAAAGCAGTGATAACAAGAGAAAAGGAAATCAATTATAAGGATAGAGTTTGGAACCAATTTAGTCAAGAGGCACAGGAACGGATCTGTTACATCCCATGTAGCCGATACATGCCTGTGTACGGTGGAATCAAACTACTTTCTACTCCATGTGTCTGCGATGTATTCAAGCGGATTACTGAATAAAGCAGGGAAGAAACTTATATTGTAAGTTTTGAAGCCAGTGTGTTGCTGACATGAGTGACCCCCTGAGTGTGCCAATCAGGTGTCTGTTAATGTAACAAAAACTCTACAAAGTCAATTCATGATGAGGAATGTGTGTTTTGGCTCACGGATTTGGAGGTTTCTCTCCATGAGTGATTGGTCCCACTGTATTTAGTCAGAGGAAGTCATGGACCTCATAACTATTAAGAAAGACAAAGGAAGGGCAAAAGACGGGGTCCCAATGGTCACCACAAGGCATAGGTGCATAAACTAAGGTCCTCTGCACTAGGCTTTACCCTTAAAGGTTTCACCTTTAAGTGGTGGTGCCATGAGCTAGCCTTTAACATATCGGAAGAATATGTACAATGCAATCTATAGCATCACAAAACAAAATAGGGATGCAGGTAGGCAAATAATTCATCATTAAAAAGACTAAGGGTATAAAGAGTTTGCCTTGCAAGTACAGGGACATGAATTCAGATCGCTAGTAGTCACATGCATATGTCTGTTATCCTGGTACTGTGCACAGAAACACACAGATTCCCCAGAGCTCACTCAAAAGCCTTTCTAGCTTACTGGGTGTGTTTCAGGTTCAGTAAGAGATCCTGCCTCAAACAACAAGGTAGAGAGCAACTAAGAAAAGTACCCAATGTTGACTCCTGACCTTCACACAAAAGTATAAGTGTGGAGAACACACACTCACACACACTAACCACAAAAACCAACAAATGTAAAGATCCTTACCTACAACCATAACCACAACCACAGCTTCAGTCAGCCTAAATCAAAACTGAGTGTAACACCATAAACCCCTTAAAATGACACCTGAAATCATTTCAGTGCAGGTCTGAATGTTCACCCCATAGTGCAGCTCAAAGAAAGTGCTTGGTAAAGCACTTATATTAAATACCCCGACCCCCGTGGGACAGTGAACTTGATATGGTTGAATGGGTCTGAGACCCAGACACCCAGGCATCCACCTGAGATGGTAGGCTTCCTACTAGATTCCTGGCCTGAAACAGGTTCTACACTTCCCACATAGGAAATGCGACCAGTGCTCACATAGCCCAAAACAGAGTTCTCCAAGCTAATGAGGTATTTAGATGTCCTGAGGGTTTAGTTAAAAAGTTTCCCTTCCTGGACATTTCTCCCTGGTATTTAATCTCTGGTCCACGTGAGGAGTTGGTATGCATCCATTTTCCATAATGAACAGTCAACAAATGGTATGCATAAACACAGACTGTCTCTTTCATCAAAAACTGCCTTGGGGAGCATGGAAAGAGCTTTTGACAACCAGAGTTGTTGCCTAAGTCTCCCACAGAAGGCCTAGCTGCACTCCTGAACAACCATCCCTAAGCAAAGGACAACCACAAATGAGATAAGCCAGAGTTCCCCATTCCCCACTCCCGCCCCAGGCTCTTGGTTATCCTCAGCTTGCAGAACCCCAACTTTGTTCCCGACTCCTCTGTGTGGATTTTCGGCTGCGACTGAATATCCAGGAGCTTGAAAATCCCAGCTTTAGCTTCCTACATCCTAGGCTGTGGACCCCAACCTCCACCCCAGCGGTGTCTTCATGCGTTCCCAAAGCCTAGCACCTGTCAGCAACACAGTGTAAATGCAGTCTGGCGCCCCGTGAGAGCGTGAGAGCGGCATTTCCCACACCCCAGTGGCAGGGCAGAATGTGAACCGACACCCTTCATAGAAGAGGAAACTGAGGCAACAGTTCCTTTACTTCTCTAAGCAAAGCCAAGTTAGTCTGGTCCACACAGCACTGAGGTTTGTAAACAGCACACCTTCCCTTCCTGCTACAGAATCAGGCTCTTCGGAAAGAGGGTATAGCATGTCACTCAAGCAAATGAAAAATTTGGGGATGCTTCATGATAGTCATTATCATTATCATTATTTAGAGAGCAAAGCAAGCTAACTGACTGTTACTAATTGATAAGATGAAGTCTTCTAGAAGATATCCAATACTTGTGGTTCTTGTTCTTTACTCTGCTATTCTTTGCTTCGGAATAGAAACTGTTTAAAATATTTAACAAATGAGGCTAGCTATTCAAATATAGCTGAATTTCTACTATAATGACTAAAAAAAAACTCCTTCCCTGAATTTTTGTTTGTTTGTTTGTTTCTAGTGTAAATCTCAAAACAATAAAACAGCAGACAGGTCTGGAGAAAGAAAGAAGAAGCCCACCTTTATTTTTAGGCCTAAACTTGACTCAGAAAATAACTTTTAAACTTCTTTCATTTTTTAAAAGCCAATGTAATCATTCCTTCTTTGTGCCAAATATGTGTTTTCCTGAGCAGTGGAGATGCCATTCTATTTGAAGCTCTGTTTGCTTAAGCTCAGAATTACCCCTGGACAATGTGTTATTGATAAATTCATTTTTTCATATGTTCACTGCTTCACATTTGCACTCCACAGGACCCATAGCCTCTACTCAGCTTCCTAGGCAAGGGTGCTCCAGTCTGCCTTGCCCAGGGAAAGCAAGATTGTTCAACTGGGCCCGCTCTACTGGCATTACCAGTTCCAAGATAATTTCTCTGGACTTTCTCACAGCAAAGGCACAATTGGGGTCACTTGTGGCTTTAAAGTTGGCAATATTTTAAAATTCTATGCTTATCTGCATACATTTGCATGTGCTTAAAACACCTCCATTCAGAAGTAGAAATGTCTTCTCGGAGGAGATGAATTTGGAGTATGGGACAACACAATGGCTTATTTAAATGTTATTGGTCTCCACAGTCTCCACTGACAGAAGGATCTGCTAAGGACCTTTATCTAAAATTTGCCTCAGTAAATTAGCGCTGTGCTTTTCTTCTTATTATTGGGGAAAGAGGGGGTTGGCTTGTTCCTGCTTTCTTGTTGTGTGTGTATCAGGGTTTATGTGCACAGTGGAGTAAAGACCTTGGGCATTTAGTGTGTAAGAAATGTGTGGTGTACTATTGCAAGTCTTTCAGGAATCTCTCAAGTGTTTGAATAAACACATACCATTCCAATTTAAGAGGAGTAGGGGGAGAGGGAGAAAGGAGAAGAGGAGGGGGGAGAAAAAGAAGAGCTGTTTAATAGAAAGGTAAATATAGACTACTGAGCAGATCCAACATACAGGCACATTGAAACACATTCCTGAAGGCTGAGAAGGACCTTACACTTCCCTTCAGCCTGGATCCTGAGCCATGGCCTTTGTCTGCTGATTAACTGCTCTGTTCATTGACCAAGCCACTAATTGCATGTTCATTATAGTCACCACCATATAGCACTGTAAGAATTAATAAGACACAATTACAGCTTCCAGAAACCTCAGATGCGAGCCCAAACTGCTCAGCACTCCAAGAGAATTAGAACTCTGGGGGGAAAAAGAGGAGCCAGCCGTTCACAGGAAGTAGGATAGTTTATGTTTAATTTTTTTGTACTTATCTGAGGCTGTTTCATGATTAGGCCCAAGTGGGTTAAGGTAAGAGAGAAAGAAGACACTGATCCAATAACTTGTGAACTCAGCTTTCACCCAGACCACAGTGATGACTGCAGGGAAATGCACTCTGCAGACGATCCAGACACTCTGGAAACAATGAACACACCCCACTGCTGCCAATATCCCATGAAGCAAATAACCAGTTGCCTTGTCCAAGGGGGAACCACCCAGAAGCAGCTTTCTGTTCATTGTCTGGAGATGGCTTTACCGGCTGAGGTCAAATTCCAGGTTACTACAGACGTGCCCTGACTGTGGGATCTGATGTGCATGGGGAGTCCGAGCATATTTGTCACAATTTGCAGACGAATAGCAAATTGCAAGAAGGACGCTGCTCTTTCAGTAGGGCAAAGGGCATATGGAATTTTTCCTGCACCAACTATTTTAGGATTGAAAACTATTTTCTTCTAAATCTGTGAGTGTGGAAAAACTCTAGAAAATTGTGTGTGTGTGTGTGTGTGTGTGTGTGTGTGTATGAAAAGTAAGTTTCACTTTGTATATCAGGCTGGCTTTGAACTTGGAATTCTTTTGCCTTAGTCTCTTAGGGATAAAAGGCACGCATTACTGTGTTCAGTTCTCCAGGACACTTTAACTTGTAGTTTTTTTTCAAATTTTTTCATCAGATTTACTAGTCTAGAAAAACTCAGAGCCATAGAAAAGTATAGTTCTATGTACGTGTGTTGCAGTTTTTTTCCTATTTACCAGAAGGCAGGAAAGAACGTTGTTGTCTCCACGAAGAAGCAGGTTGTAGTTGAACATTGGTTTAGTATATGTGGAGGCTTGGGCTTCACTACAAGTACTGAAAACAAAATAAACATGGCATAACAAATATTAAATATCAAAGAGTCTTACTACAGAAGCAAATTGGGGGCTCCATCGAACCATGACCTGGCACTTTTAAGCATACCCTGTTAAGCTCCAGGTCCAGAGAATCTCCATATGCCATCCTTCCCCTCTAGGATGAACACTTACTGTATCTCCTTCCTCCCTTGTGAAATTCCCTTCCCCTCCCCTGCTGTCTCCTCTACCCATGCTTCCAGTCTAACTTATTCATATACCTACCACCCAGCTCTTCCCCTTATTAAAGGGAATTTTTCCCCTGATGACTAAGACACATGTTGCTTGTACCAACTTGTACCAAACATTTGTCGACTGACCACATACCACATGGACTTTTCTGAGAATAAGTTCCTGGGTTTCATCCTAGAAGAGAAATTCCTTGTGGAATGATGAGATGATTTTAATTCCTCCCTCTAAAGCCCTGTACCCCCACCTTATGGTCTTGTGTACTCAGTAGATGTTTAATGAAGGGCTTAGGGATAAAAGAAGGCAGGAACAAATGAATGAGAACTGAAAAGGGGGAAAGGAATACAAGCTTAGGTAAGGCCTGACAGCAGGTGAGTCAAACTTGACCCCTGGATTTTGTTACAAGTGCCATACACCTACAATCCCAGATCTTGGGAAAGGGGCAAAGACTAATGGACGACAAATTCAAGGTCAAGCACATCATTCTTCACTATAAAACAAGTTCGAGGCCACCCTTACATGAAACCTTGCAAATAAAACAACTAAGTTTTTATACTTCTACTACTTATTTCTATTCTTCTACTCCTGAGTAACAATTTTGCCTGGCTGAGGTTATCATGAGTTGTCCAAAGATGACTGAAGGCATTAAAAAGATGCACACAAATTAGATACATAACTGTGCTCCTATCTTGTAAGGACTTTACCCATCATGAGTTTTGATATCTGATGGAAGCCTGGCTCCAACTCCCTGTGGATACTGACCAATGAGGTTGCTTGCTCCTAAAATATGCCTGGCCTGAAAGGAAATGATACCATGGCTACAGAGAACTCAAACGACCTCACAAAAATGAGTAGAGTTGCCCCTCCATCTCTCATTGACAGTGACTCACAGAATCCTGAAGACTCTGGGATCTTCACTCATATTCAACTAGTTTTCATGGCAGTGGTTCATGGTTAAGTAACACCAGGATGCTGCTAAAATTTCACCTACAGGCTGGAATGAAACCCAGCTCAATTATCTTTCACAGTGTAATGTAGAAACACTTAATCTTACAAGAAACAATCAAGCCAATTAAGCCTGAAATCCAAAGAGGTTTCAGAAAAACCCAAAATTGTATATATCCTTCCCTGCCAAACACATAGAAAAGTGCAGCCGTTATGAACCGGTAGCTACAGGAAGAAGAATTGTTGGGTAAGGTAAATTTTTGGTGCTCTATAACTTGGCACAATGAATTTCCAGTCTTCATCCAGATATTCAGAATCTTGTGAGCACCATCAGAATCATCCATTTTACAACCACAGGCTGTCATCTACATCATCAAGTGGGTTTCAAGGACTCTTATTAGCTGTAGGTATTCATGGAGAGGTGACAGCCCATATCACAAAAAATTATCTGCTGACTTTAAAAAATCAACTAAGTTCTTTTCAGCTTCTGGCTAATATAAATAAGGCTGTCTGAACATAGTGGAACATGTGTCCTTACTATATGTTGGAGCATCTTTTGGGTACATGCCCAGGAGTGGTGTAGTTGGGCCCTCGGGACTATGTCCAATTTTCTGAGCAACCACCAGACTGATATTCAGATTGGTTATGCTAGCTCACAATCCCACCAACAATGGAGGACTGTTCCTATTTCTCCAAACCCTCACCAGCATCTGCTGTCACCTGAGTTTTTGATCTTAGCCATTCTGACTGATGTGAGGTGGAATCTCAGTGTTGTTTTGATTTGCATTTCCCTGATGACTAAGAATGTTGAACATTTCTTTAGGTACTTCTCAGCCATTCAGTATTCCTCGGTTGGGAATTCGTTTTTTAGCTCTGTACCCCATTTTAATAGGGTTATTTGATTTTCTGGAGTCTAACTTCTTGAGTTCTTTATAACGCAGATGTCCTTCAACAGAGGAATGGATACAGAAAATGTGGTACATTTACACAATGGAGTACTACTCAGTTATTAAAAACAATGTGTTCTTATGGGGTTGCAAGCCCCTTCAGCTCTTTTAATCCTTCTTCTAATTCCCCCGAAGGGGGTCCTGTTCTCAGTTCGGTGGTTTGCTGCTAGCATTGACCTTTGTATTGGACATGCTCTGGATGTGTCTCTCAGGAGAGATCTATATCCGGTTCCTTTCAGCATGCACTTTTTAGCTTCATCAATCTTATCTAGTTGTGATTGTATATACATGGGCCACATGTGGGGCAGGCTCTGAATGGCCGTTCCTTCAGTCTCTGCTCTAAACTTTGCTTCCATATCCCCTCCTATGGATATTTTTGCTCCCCCTTTTAAAAAGGAGTGGCAGCATCCACATTTTAGTCATCCATCTTCTTGAGCTTCCTGTGGTCTGTGGATTGCATCTTGGGTATTTAAGCTTCCTGGGACTAAACAACTACCCAAAGACTATGCATGGACTGACCCAGGGCTCCAACTGCATATATAGCAAAGAATAGCCTTGTTGGGGCACCAGTGGAAGGGGAAGCCCTTGGTCCTGCCAAAGTTGGACCCCCAATGCAGGGGAATATCAGAGGGGTAGTAAGGGGGATGAATGGAGGGTATAGGGGACTTATGGACAGGAACCTGGGAAAGGGAATAACATTTGAAATGTAAATAAAGAAATGTATCTAATAAAAAAATTTTTAAAAAAACAATGACTACATGAAATTCTTAGGCAAATGGATAGAACTATAAAATAGCATCAGGTATTATCAGGTAATCCAGTCACTGATAACACCTAAGAAAAATTCATAGATCATATGAAGTCCAAGAAAAAGGAAGACCAAAATGTGGATACTTCATTCTTAGATGCTTTTCTTAGAAGGGGAGACAAAATATCCAAGGAAGAAAATACAGGGACAAAGAGTAGAGCAGAGACTGAAGAAAATATCTCCACAGACTGCTCCACCTGGGGATCCATCCCATATGCAGCCGCCTAACCCAGTCACTATTGCTGATGCCAAGAAGTGGTTGCTGACAGGAGCCTGATATGAGTGTCTCCCGAAAGGCTCTACCAGAGCCTTACTGATAGAGATGAGGATACTTGCAGCTAACAATTGGAATGAGCTGGGAGACCCCAGTGGAGGAGTTAGAAAAAAGACTGAAGGAGCTGAAGGGGTTTGCAACACCACAGGAAGAACAACAATAGCAACCAATCAGAACCCAGCAGAGCTCCCAGGGACTAAACCACCAATCAATGAGTACACATGGAGGGACCGATGACTCCAGCTACATATGTAGCAGAGGATAACATTGTGCAACATCAATAGGAGGAAAAGCCCTTGGTCCTCTGAGGGCTTGTTTCCCCAATATAGGGTAATGCCAGGGCATTCCTGCTCCACACTTTGTCTCCATATTTCTTCCTGTAAGTATTTTGTTCCTTAAGGACTGAAGCATCCACACTTTGGTCCTATTTCTTGAGCTTCATGTGGTCTGTGAATTGTATCTTGGTTATTCCAAGTTTTGGGCTAGTTTCCATTTATAAGTGAGTGCAAACCATGTGTATGCTTTTGTGATGGTTTACCTCACTCAGGATATTTTCTAATTCCATTCATTGGCCTAAGAATTTCATGAAGTCATTGTTTTTAATAGCTGAATAGTATTCTATTCTGTAAATGTACTACATTTTCTGTATCCATTTCTCCCTTGAAGGTCATCTGGGTTTTTTACTGCTTCTGGCTATTACAAATAAGGCTACTGTGAACATAGTGCAGCATGTGTCCTTCTCATATGTTAGAGCATCTTTTGGGTATATGCCCAGGAGTGGTATAGCTGGGTCTTCAGATAGTAGTATGTCCTATTTTCTGAGGAACCACCAGACTGCTTTCCACAGTGATTGTACAAGCTTGCAATTCCACCAACAATGGAGGACTGTTCCTTTTTCTCCAAATCCTCACCAGCATCTGCTGTCACCTAAGTTTTTGATCTTAGCCATTCTGACTGGTGCGAGGTGGTATTTCAGGGTTGTTTTGATTTGCATTTCCCTGATGACTAAGGATGTTGAATATTTCTTTAGGTGTTTCACAGCCATTCAATATGCTTCCACTATCTTTGTTTAGCCTTGTACCCCATTTTTAATAGGGTTATTTGGTTCTCTGGAGTCTAACTTCTTGAGTTATTTGCTTATATTGGATATTAGCCTTATATAAGATATAGGATTGGTAAAACATATTTTCCCAATCTCTTGGTTGCCGTTTTGTCCTATTGACAGTGTCCTTTGCCTTATGAAAGCTTTTCAATTTTATGAGGTCCCGTTTGTTGCTTCTTTATATTAAAGCATAAGTAATTGGTATTCTGTTAAGGAAAATTTCCCCCTGCGTCAATGTGTTTGAGGCTCTTCCTCATTTTCTCTTCTATTAGTTTCAGTGTATCTGGTTTTATGTGGAGGTCTTTGATCTTTCCTTTGTACAGGAAGATAAAAATAGATCAATTGGCATTCTTGTACATACTGTCAGTTGAGCCAGTACCATTTGTTTAAAATGCTGCCTTTTTTTTACTGGATGGTTTTAGCTCCTTTGTCAAAGATCAAGTGACCATCGGTATGTGTGTTCATTTCTGAGTCTTCAATTCTATTCCATTGGTCTACCTGCCTGTCTCTGTACCAATACCATACAGTTTTTATCATGTTTGCTCTGTAATATAGCTTGAGGTCATAGATGGTGATTCCCCCAGATATTCTTTTATTGTTGAGAATAGTTTTGCTATCCTGGCTTTTTTTGTTATTCCAAATGAGTTTGGAAATTGTTTTTTCTAACTCTATGAATAACTGAGTTGGAATTTTGATGGGGATTGCATTGAATCTGTAGATTGCTTTACTCAAGATGGCCATATTTGCTATATTAATCCCAGCAATCCATGAACATCAAAGATGTTTCCATCTTCTGAGATTTTCTTTGATTTCTTTCTTCAGAGACTTGAAATTTTTGTCATACCGATCTTTCACTTGCTTGGTTTGAGTCATACCAATGTATTTTATATTACATGTGACTATTGTGAAAGTTGTTGTTTCCCTAATGTCTTTCACAGCTTGTTTCTCCTATGAGTAGAGGAAGGCTACTCATTTGTTTCAGCTAATTTTATATCCAGCCACTTTGCTAAAGTTGCTTATCAGATTTTGGAGTTCTGTGGTAAAGTTTTTAGGGTCACTTAATTATACTATCTTATCATCTGCAAATAGTGATATTTTGATTCCTTCCTTTCTAATTTGTATCACTTTTTACCTCGTTTTGTTGTCTAATTACGCTATCTAGAACTTCAAGTATTATACTGACTAGGAAGGAAGAGAGTGGGCAGCCCTGTCTAGTTTGCGATTTTAATGGGATTGTTTCAAGTTTCAACCTATTCAATTTGATGTTGGCTCTTGGTTTGTTGTATATTGCTTTTACTATGTTTAGGTAAGAGCCTTGAATTCCTGATTTTTCCAAGACTTTGACCATGAAAGAGTGTTGAATTTTGTCAAATGCTTTCTCAGCATCTAATGAGATGATCGTGTAGGTTTTTTCTTTCAGTTTGTTTATATAGTAGATTACATTAATGGATTTTTACATATTGAACCATCCCTGCATCCCTAGGATAAAGCCTACTTGATCATGATGGATGATCATTTTGATGTGTTCTTGGATTTTTTTTGTGAGAATTATATTGAGTATTTTTGCATCAACATTCATGAGGGAAATTGGTCTGAAGTTCTCTTTCTTTGTTGGGTCTTTGTGGTTTAAGTATAAGCATAATCGTGGCTTCATAGAACGAATTGGGCAGTGTTCCTTCTGTTTCTATTTTCTGAAATATTTTGACAAATATTGATATTAGGTCTTCTTTGAAGGTCCGATAGAATTCTGCACTAAACTCATCTTGTCCTGGGCTTTTTTGTTCTTGTTGTTGGGAGACTTTTAATGACTGCTTCTATTTCTTTAGGATTTATTGGACTGTTGAGATGGTTTATATGATCCTGATTTAACTTTGGTGCCTGGCATCTGTCTTGAGAATTGTCCATTTCACCCAGATTTTCCAGTTGTATTGAGAATAGGCTTTTGTAGTAGGATCTGATGATTTTTTGAATTTCCTCAGTTTCTATTGTTATGTCTCCCTTAACATTTATGATTTTGTTTATTTGAATACTGCTCTGTGCCCCCTGATTAGTCTGGCTAAGGCTTTATCTCTTTTGTTTATTTCTCAAAGAACCAGCTCCTGGTTTTATTGATTCTTTGTATAAGTTCTTTTTGTTTCTGCTTGGTTGATTTAAGCCCTGAGTTTGATTATTTCCTGACATCTATTCTACTTGAGTGTATTTGTTTCTATTTGCTCTAGAACTTTCAAATATGCTGTTAAGCTGCTAGTTTATGTTCTCTCCAGTTTCTTTTTGGAGGCACTCAGAGCCTCTTAGCACTGCTTTCATTGTATCTCATAAGTTTGGGTATGTTGTGCCTTCATTTCCATTAAATTCTAAAAATTCTTTAATTTTCTTCTTTATTTCTTCCCTGACCAAGTTATCATTGAATAGAGTGTTGTTTAGCTTCCATGTGTATGTGAGCTTTCTGTCATTGTTATTTAAGGCAAGTCTTAGTTCCTAATGATCTAATAAGATGCATGGGATTATTTGAATCTTCTAGTATCTGTTGAGGACTATTGTGTGACTGATTATATGGTCAGTTTTAAAGAAGGTACCATGAAGTGTTGAAAAGAAGGCATATTCTTTTATTTTAGGATGAAATGTTCTATAAATATCTATTAAGTTCATTTGGTTCATAACATTTGTTAAATTCATTGTGTCTCTGTTTAGTTTCTGTTTCCATGATCTGTCTATTGATGCAAGTGGCATGATGTATTCTCCAATTATTATTGTGTGACGTGGAATGTGTACTTTGAACTTTAGTGAAGTTTCTTTAAAGTATGTGGGTGCCTTTTCATTTGGAGCATAGATGTCAGAATTGAGAATTCATGCTGGTAGATTTTTCCTCTAATGTCTATTAAGTGTCCTTCTTCATCTTTTTTTTTTTAACTTTTGGTTGAAAGTCTATTGTATTTGATATGAGAATGACTACTTCAGCTTGTTTCTTGGGACCATTTGCTTGGAAAATACTTTTCCAGCCTTTTACTCTGAGGTAGTGTCTGTCTTTGTCAATGGGGTGTGTTTCCTATATGCAACAAAATGCTGTGTCCTTTAAACATTCCGCCTATTAGTCTATATCTTTTTTATTGGGGAATCGAATCTGTTGATGTTCAGAGATATTAAAGACCAATGATTGGTGCTCCCTGTTATTTTTGTTGTTAGAGTTGGAATTGTGTGTGTATGAGTATCTTCTTTTGGGTTTATTGCAATAAGATTACTTTCTTGCTTTTTCTAGGGTGCAGTTTCCCTCCTTGTGTTGGAGTTTTCCATCTATTATCCTTTGTAGAGCTGGATTTGTGGAAAAATATTGTGTAAATTTGGTTTTGTCATGAAATATCTTGGTTTCTCCATCTTTGGTAATTTAGAGTTTTGCTGGGCTGGCATTTTTGTTTTCTTAATGTCTGTATGACATCTGCCCAGGATCTTCTGACTTTTAGAGTCTCTGTTGAGAAATCTGGTGAAATTCTGATAGTTCTGCCTTTATATTTTCCTTGAACTTCTTCCCTCACTGCTTTCAATATTCTTCGGCTTTTGGGGGGGGGTTGGTTTTTTGGTTTTTTTGCATTTGGTGTTTTGAATATTATGTGATGAGAATTTCTTCTCTGTTCTAATTTATTTGGGATTCCTTAGGCTTCTTGTATGTTTATTGATATCTCTTTCTTTATGTTAGGGAGATTTTCTTCTATAATTTTGTTGAAGATATTTACTGACCCTTTGAGTCAGGAATCTTTGCTCTCTTCTATACTTATTATCTTTAGGTTTGGACTTCTCATTGTGTCCTGGATTTCCTGGAGGTTTTAGGTTAGAAACTTTTTACAATTTACATTTTCTTCAATGGTTGTGTCAATGTTTTCTGTGGTATCTTCTGCACCTGAGATTCACTTTTCTATCTCTTGTATTCTGTTGGTAACTCTCGCATCCTGATTTCTTTCCTAGATTTTCTATCTCTAGTGTTGTCTCCCTTTGTGATTTCTTTATTGTTTCTATTTCCATTTTTAGATCCTGGGTGGTTTTGTTTTATTCCTTCACTTTGGTTGTTCTTTCCTGTATTTCTTTAAGGGATTTATATGTTTCCTCTTTAAGAGATTCTATCAGTTTACCCATGTTCTCCTGTATTTCTCTAAGGGAGTTATTTATGTCTTTTTTAAAGTCCTCTGTCAACATCATGAGATTTAAATAAGAATCTTGGTTTGGTTTTTTTTTTTTGGGTTTTTTTTGTTTGTTTTTTGTTGTTGTTGTTTGTTTTTTTGGTGTGTTGGGGTATCCATGGATGGTTGTGGTGGGAAAATAGAGTTCTGATTATGCCAAGTAGACTTGTTTTGATGCTTTGATTGTTCTGCTGCCTCTAGCCATCTGCTTATCTCTGGTATTAGCTGGTCTTACTGCCTCTGACTGGATCTTTTCCCTCCTGTGAGCCTATGAGCCTGTGATCTAAGGTGTGTCAGCACTCCTAAGAGACCAGCTCTCTCTGGATGGGATTTCCGTATGGTGAGCAGTGGCAAAGGGTTATCTCCAGGGCACATATGGGAACTGGAAGGATTCTTTTCCTGGCTGCTCTTCAGTTCCTGTCAAACCTCCTGATTCTTGTGCCATATATTTCTGTGCTTCTTTGAGATTTCAGTAGCAAACTAATGTTATTTATGAAATGGGGAGTGTGGGGTTAAGAGTTAAGACTTTAACTTTC